>NW_027175059.1:0-6596 GCF_000390325.3 Nicotiana tomentosiformis
CTTTCTTCTTACTCTAGATCATGTGGTAGAGCTCAGTTGTAAGAACTAAATTTCCTAAACTGTATCTTATTCATAATACCACGATGCCTACATCCAGAAAGATGGTTGGTAAGAGATATAGCTGTAAAAGAGTTGAGTAAGAGGAACTCGATTTTTGCATCATGCTTATGATGGATAAATATGAGGTATTCGGCAGATCATGTGTATACTAAGATGTGTAATCTTCTTGATAAGGATCCATAAGGCAAGAATGCCTATCCACTCTTCTGGTAAAAAGCAATGAAAGAATCAGAAGGTACAAGTTTCAACAAGTAAAAGAAGCAAGGTGACGAAGGGTACGAGGTACCCAGCTATTGAAGATTATCAGTATTTACAATTCAGGCTGTGGAATATAAGCCTTTTGACTTACATTCAACAATAATAGAGGTATGTACAATTGGCCACACCGATCTCAGTTATGCCCTATGGAAGCTAGCAAAAGTAGTATAGGAGAGGACGGGATATCAGGATTCGACTGGGGTTGGAGTAACCCAAAATGGTGAATGGATTTTTTGCGTTAGTTGACATTTCTAAAGGATAGTACAAATATGCTAATAGATATCCTTGTGAGACACCCAGATGGTGCACTCTAAAATAGTATGGCTAGATATGAGTACTATAAAGATGGGCACTGGAAACCTGGAAGGGATAAATATTATCTTAGTATGGCTCTCGTCCCTAGTGGAGCGAGAATGTAAGGCAACCTGAAGAGCCAATGAATGAAGCAAGGGGAGCTAAATGCAAAAGACTATCATGTTGAAGTTTTCAAAAGAAAATGATAGGCAGAAATATTAACAGGGAAATAAGAAGAGAGATAAGGAAGCATTACGAGTAAGATTTGATACATGGATGACAATGGTAGATCAAAAAGATGATAGTATTACATAGTCTATAGTCAAAGTGTAGGAAAAGACAAGAGGTAACAGGCCCTGAGACAACAAAAAAGTATAGGCCACAAAGTCATATCTTAATTTCGAGAAATAAGTTCGTGACTCTAACGTGATTACCAGAAGGAAAAGTTTGACCCCAGAGTAATGGAGGTCAGTATGGGTGGTGAACAAGATAAAATACACATGAATTAGGGACTGAGTGATTTAATAATAGTTGGCATCATGAGAATTTCAGAGATTGCATTCCAGTGATAATAGAATGGACAACAGAAGAATAACTTTTAAAGGTCATTCAGGAAGACGCTTTCCTAAAGTAATCAATGTGAGCAAGGTTAAGCTTAAGGGGTTTTATGTGCTAGTTATACTAAGTGTCACCCTCGTGAGTAAGGAAATTCATTATCCTTGGTGCATAAGGATTACCACAAGGCGAGTAAGGGTCATTGATGATGTGAAAAGACGCCAAAGATGAAGAGGTAAAACATCTATAGGTGGATCGTCGTAGCTCTAAATCTTAGTACTTCCCCAAATGGGGGAATATGGAGTGACGTGGCATTAAGTCAAAATTAAGTGGTACTAGTAATTATGCAATGGTAAAGGAAGAATGCGACAAAAATGAAAAAGGGATGAGATTGCACTTATTCAAAGCCTACAGATAGGTTACGATTCTAGAACATTATGCAAACACAACATCAAGGAGAAGAAGTAAGGGTTCCTACCCGAAATTGTATTGATAGATAAGGAGCCAGTGCGAGGCGTAAGTGGAGACAAAGGAAATTTCCCAAGAAAACTTACGCAGAATATCTATATGAGAAGGGGCCAACGAGATATTATTAGTTGATTCAGGAAGAGCCTAGTTATGGCAAGGTAAACATAGTAAAATCCAATATAGTGAATTTAGCCTCATAGTTATGACATTGTAATAGTTGATATATATTCAGATAAGTGTTCGGGTAGTTAAAGGTACCGTATGAGTATTACGGAAATAACAGAGAGTGCCACTGGGAGGAAAGTAAAAAATATTAGTTCAGAAGCAACCCTACAAGCACAAGGGCATGGAAGTAAGTAACTAAGGATAATTATAGGTGAGTACAAACATCAAAAATTCTGTCGGGTAAACGATATAACCAGCTTGTAACTTTACAAGAGCCAGAATGTCTCCCAAAGTACTACAATGAAAGACTAGCTGAGGAAATAAGGAATAAGGCTTCAACCTAAACATGGTAACTTGAAGGGGAAATGGTCATGTAAAAACAGTCTCCCTACAAAACTGTATGCAGTCCAAAAGAAAGTGACACCTACCGTGGCTAATGAACGCGGAGAAAAATTAGAAGTTATATTCAAGATCATATGAGTTGTATGGAATTCCAATATGTGTGGACACTAAGATAAGCTAAGTATGCACGCAACAGGGGGGCAGAAAGACTAGGAAAAGTAATACCTTACGTTTAAAGAAAGCTGAGAAGGAATGAAAGGAATTATACGATCAATGATCCATAATTAGTTACGTTATGAACACACTTAAGAGTTCGGAGTATTATCCATACAGCATATATGTTGACAATTATACAGCCGTAGAAGATTCCGGTATAAGTTAAAAGAAAGAATTTAGCCCAGGTCATAGATAAAGGATTAAATTGTTAAAGAATTGTATCATGGATATTCCATAGCGCCCATGAAAGGCTAAAAGTAATAACTAATACCATGAGCCGCAGATCGGAAGATAGCTTAATCCTACATAAAGGTTGATCTAGGGAAAGAGGAAACCAAAGAGTTACACAAACTAAGTAAATCAGGAGTTGGATTATTAAACATAGAAAATTATGGACATAGTGATTGAGAACATTACAGGACCACTCTTAATATCATAGGTACAAGAGAGAAAATATAGTAGCCATATTTTTATAATGTCTCTGCGATAAAGTCAGTTAGAAGCGTACCAGCCTCATAAGAAGTCAGTATAAAGCTCTCACCGAATCATGTAAAAAGGTGCAAGTATTATAATAGAAGTTCAAGTCGTGGAGGTGAATTATACCTATGTGGAAGAGATGTGATGTGACATTTTAAGGTAAGTAAGGTAAAGGTAAACAACGCATGAGATACTCAAATACAGAAGGTTGTGAATAGTCCGTACTGCGGAAAGAAGGCTAGAAGCGCGGGAATTTAGTATCCGGGAATGATAATGGCGTTGTCAGTGGCATATCTTCCAGTTAATGATTTCTAGGTATTGAGAGGTCCAGTTAATATAGTAAAAAAAGAATTAGATACGATGTGATGTCTCGCTTGATGTTCTAAAATAACACAAGAAATCTGTGGTGCAAGCAAGTTGAAGGAAGGTTGCGAGAAGTACAAATAGATATGTATAGGTCGCAAGCTAAAGTATGTTAAAGCGACAAGATTTTAGAAAGACAGGAGTAAGGTAAGAAAGGGTGAGTGAGAAGGTGACGAGAATGGACTCAGAGGAGTCTAAGATTAGTAGCATTTAGAAGAGACGGAATGCTTCCCTAGTAGTAGAATGAAGGTGTAATTGTGTTAGATGAATGATGGCATTTGGGCCTGCGATTGAGTAATGATTTCATGAATTGTACAGGATTAAAAATACTCACATAAGGTAAATCACATTGGGATGCTATGAAATACGATTATGGAAGTATATTATCGTATCGCCCCTAGGTGGATCAGGAAATTCACTTCAAATGTTCCCCGATGAGACGTAAGCCCTAGTGATTACGTAAGAGGTTTCAAGTTATCAGTGGTAGATTGTAGATCAATATTGAGGTGAATCAACAATGGATGGAAAAAAGTCACAAAGTACGAGATGAGATTAGGTCGTTATTCTTAAGATGAACAGTAATGAGGAGGCATTAAAGGACGTAGATTTATACTTATAGGATAAGCAACGAAAGTATCCTGGAGTTTGGCAGCAGACCTCAGTAACGATAAATCAAAGTAAGAGTTATGGTATAGTATGACCTACCTAGATGCAGTAAAGTCAAACAGATGGATAAACACATCTATGAAATGAGATACAACAATATTTGTAAGTTCAACAAAGTACCGAGCGTAGAACTGCAGTATACTTATAGATGCCCAGAGGGACATCTTGTCAAGCTTTATATATGTTTACAAAGTGAGGACTAGAGATTGGCTAAAAACTAGAGGAAAAAGCCGAAGGGAAGAGTCGCATAGGCACACATACAGGGAAAACGTGGTACAAGTTGCATGACAAAAGATAGCAACAATTACAAGATTGGAAGGATTCCGACCACAAGTCATGGTGTGAGAAATAGGCCTAAAGGGGGGAATGCCTTGGCCTTTGGATTTATTCATAAAACAGTTGCCTACATGGAAAGGAGAGTACTACAGTTTTCAGAATATATAAGTTATGAAAATGACAAGTGCATCAGTCAACATTCGAGGATGAATGTTCCAAAGGGGGGAATGATGTTATACCCCATGTTTTCGTACGTGGAAGTACGCCATAAGTAAATTGATATAAGCTTGGAAATGAGATGTTACATTACGCATTTTTGTATATTAAAGTTTCATCGTAAGCTAATCGACGTAAGTTCGGGAATGAGATTATTTTGAGATTATAAGCATTATGCTATTTCAAACAAGTGATAAGTAGATTCGTGAAGGTGAGAGGGTAAGCGAATCGAAGAAAATGAGTTTTGTCGAAGTTTGACAATTTGGGATAAAATACGGTCCGAGCTATAATACCTGGTATTTATGGACTTGTGCCATACAAGGTACCACATGACCATGATAGTAAGGTGTATAATGTGTGATAAAAATAAGTATTATTTTAAGTAATTTGGGATAATTCTTAATTATGTGAATAGTTGGGTAAATATCGATTTTTAAGTGGGATATTAACTTATAATTAAGAGATTATGGATAAAGCGTAAGGTGTCCCAAAATGTGGCAGCACATTAGGTGGGGATTAAAACTCAAATTAATGACTCTTACACTATAAAGCTAGGTGAAACAATTAATGAGATTGGTGGCCAAGTCATCACCCACTTTGATAAAAACAATTAAGGAAGATGTATAAGCTTTCTAAGCTTATGGATGGAATTCACAAAGCCATAGTCTCAACGTGATGGCTTTAGTATGTATCTTACAAGGTTTTGATCAAATTCAAAAAGTGACCATACGGAATTCCTACAAAAATTCAGACGAGAATTCTTAGTATCTTAGCAACGTGAGATTTTGCGATTCTAAGAGAGTATAGTGCAATATTTCTCAAGAATATCATACGGATATTTCCCCTACTTCGATCCGCTGTTATGTGTTGTCACAATCAACGGGGTTTAAAGGGATTGTCAAGAGAATCGGTTCAGGTATGTTAAGGCTAAGCCCTTCCTTTGTTTTGGCATGATCTCATAACTACATGAGTTTGAATACGAGGCATAAAGAGAAGTTCATACTCCCAAATTTATATACATTATCCTAGTCTCATAAGTTATAGTATTCTCCCTTATCGGGACTTTATATTCAATTGAGTATTGTCTTTTTCCAGTCAAGAGAGCATAAGGTCTATATATATATAGTATTATAGTATTTTCACCACCATCGAGCTATAATCGGTGGGCAGGCCCCTATTGGGCAACCTCTGATCAGATGGTAAGTTATATACCGAGCCTACTATGGCCGAGTGCCTATGAGCAAGCCTAGTTGGCTGAGATACAGAGCTTAGTATGGCCGAGCACCTATGGGCGAGCCTACTACGACAGAGCAATTATATATACCGAGCCTTATAAGGCCGGACAGCTATTTTACTTACGATATTGAGAGTGTTGAGTTAGTATCAGCAGGTGAGCATATCTTAAAACTATCTTTGACTCCCAGTTACTTTCAGTTATTATATTATTAGTTCAGTTTCAGCTTTCAGTCTATTGCCTTACATACTCGGTACATTATTTTGTACTGACGTCCCTTTACTAGGGGCGCTACATTTCATGCGTGCAGGTTGATACAGACAGACGGGTAGACCTCCTCGTTAGGTGTTGCCCGTGTTCAGCTTGATCTGTAACCTCCATGCCCTTCAGAGTTGCCGGGTCTAGAGCTTTATATGCATCTTCTGTATATATGTATATATGTTATGAGTAGGTCGGGGCCCTATTCCGATCACAATACATCCATCAGAAGAGGCTTGTAGACATATCCTGTCAGTTGGCATAGTATCTTGGGCTTGTAGGCCTTGTATGTATATTTTGTTGGTTTGCCAGCTGTAGTAGTTGTGACAGCCCATGGCCAAAGTATGATATTATATGTTCTGAGTCCCTTAGTCGCAAGTTGGTTCACAAGGATAGGTGAGGTACCGGGTGCCGGTCTCGCCCCCAGGTTGGGGGCATGATAGGGGTATGCGACAAGAGTGCGGGCCATGAAATGGTTATGCGGTCGCATAATGTGCCACGAAAATGACATCGGGACGACCCAGAAAACTTCCCCACTCTACGACCTGTCTGCGGTCCGTAGAGTTGTTCTGCGGCCACTGAATGGGCTGCAGAAATACCTACTTCTGCCCAACATTTTCCTTCAATTCCCCAGTGCACTGTTCCATCCAAAGAGTCCGAACCATGACTCGCAAGCTTGCCGTGAAGAATTTCTACTATTGTTAAACTCTACACCAACCTCGGCATCACGGAACCCCATTTCTCAGGA
>NW_027175060.1:0-6576 GCF_000390325.3 Nicotiana tomentosiformis
ATTGAACATATTCTTGTTCCAATAATCCAAACTAAATTCAAATCTTTATTACTTCTGAAAGTATCTGCAATACAAAGTAAAAAAATACCCGGATCGTAGAATTGTAAAAATACAGTCGTAGAATGAGCAAGAATAGCAGCAGAAATGACGTTAAGACATCCCAGAAAACCAACAAAGATGCTTGAAACTAGTGTGATATCAACAAAATATGGCCACTAAACAATGCCATGAAAACAACAGAGTCACAATTCACAGGGTGCACGCCCACACGCCCGTCACCTAGCATGTGCATCACCTCATCTTCAATCACATAGCACGTAATTCGGGTTTCATACCCTCAGCACTAAGTTTAGAAGAGTTACTTACCTTGAACAAGCCAATTCCAATACCGAGCAAGCCAAACGATGCTTCAAAAATGCCATCCCGCACGTTTCGACCTCCGAAGGGCTCGAAACTAACCAAAATAACTCAAATACATCAAACGATGCTAAAGGAACCAATCCCAATCGAAAAAGGTCGAATATTTAATCAAAAGCCCAAAATCGGCCATGTTATCACCATGTGATTAAGTAACTGAGCTGTCAATCATGCTAGATAACCTGTTTAGGCTTTAGGATGATATTGTTAGGACCCATAGTGGTCGTTTCTTGCTGTCATCTCACTGATTTCATTGATATTTCGCACTCAATCATATTCATGCATTCATATCATATCTCAGTCTCAGTTGTCGTTTATTGATACATCATATCATTGTTGTCGGGCTAGTTTCATGACATTGTGAGCCCGTGAGTGAGATTGGAGAGTTTGATGACTAAGTGAGGCTGAGAGCCTGATTACGAGTGACAGTTATGGGATCGGGTTGCACGCTACAGCATGTAATATTGATTTATGCTTGGATCTGGATTATGATAGCGCTTGGGCTGTAGGAGCCCCTCCGGAGTCTGTACACACACCTAGTGAGCACGGATGATATTATAGAGGAATGGATTTCCTGAAGATGGATTTGTCCGATGTACTTGATATCTGGAGATGGATTTCTCCACAGGGTTAGATTGCCCTTTTTCCTCGGTACTGGATGACTTATAGTCAGTGTTGTATAGGTTTCGGGATGGATTTTCCTGGGCCGTATGGGCCATATACAGTACCGAGTGGTTGAGCATGATGAATGGAAAGTGTGAGACTGTGAGATTGAGTACTCTGAGAGTGTGAGCACATGATTCATCTCTGAGATATATGGCATTGGCATGCACACATGACATAAAGGCATAGAGATGCATTTTTTCTCATGCTATATATTATCACGTCATTCATGACTTTTTACACACATTCATATGTGGGCATAGGGAGGTATTTCATACTGCACAAACTGCCTCAAGAGTCTTTCTATTTTTTCTCAAAGGTTTTGCACTCTAAGAGACACTCACAAAGATCACAATTTTCACATACTAAAGATGGTTTTACTGAAATTTTTCTCTCAAAATTCTCTCCTTTTTCTCAGTCAGTAGAGATCTCCCTGCTACTCTAAAGATGTATGTTTTTAGGAAAAAAACAGACATTTCATGATTAAAAATATGTCTCCTTTTTTTTGGACAAATGTTTTAACAAGATCTGCTCTAAAATTCAAAAGGCAAGACTTTCAAGTTCAATCTTGTCCAAAAGAGAGTATTCCAAACAAAATCTGCTCTTCACTATTCAAAAACAGACTTTTGTTCAAAAATTATCCAAAAGTATATATTTTCTTACCAAATAATTGATTTTTGTATTTTGTACTCAAATAGTCTCCGAAGTAGTAAATAAGAAACCAAACAATTGAAGAGAGAGAGAGAGAGAGAGAGAGAGAGAGAGAGAAGAGAGAGGAAGGAGAAAATAAATATGGGTGAAAATGGGAGCAATTTTCATATTTTTGAGGCTTTAAATACCTGGGCAAATAGTGAATGAGAGCCATTGGTTCAAGATGGAATGGATGGGTAAGATTTTATCTTGATTCATTTAGTAAAACAATGTAGTTTTATTACGAAACTACGTCGTTTTAATCCGGGTCTTGGCAAGCCAATAATTAGACTGGGTCGGCCGAATTCGGCTAAACAATTGGGTCTGATTTGTGCATAACTCAATTGAAAAATGGCATTAATCCAAACATTTAAACTCCTTAATTAATTAATATTCTAATGCTAAAGTCTATAAACACACACAATAAACCTAAAAATAATGTAATGTAGGAGAAATATAAAGAGCTAAAATTTGATATTTACAGTTGCCCCTATTTGCTCGAGAACACGAAGAGTTTTCGTGCAAAGAAAATGAATGCCATAGCTAATTTTGCTCGTGTGTAACTCCAATGAATGCATTTTTGTTTGAAAAACGTGATCGAACCTTGCTTCCGAGTTTGCCTACATATCCTTGGCTATAAAGTAATCAGGCCAGTGTAGTTCTGAGAAAATTTTGGTAGCTGGGACTACCGGACACTGGATTTAAGATTGTTGTTGTTGTTGTTGTTGTTGTTGTTGTTGTTGTTGTTGTTGTTGTTATTGTTGTCACTTCACTACAAAAAAAGCAGCATTTAGTGACGGAATTTCGCGACAAGAGATATTCCGTAGCTAAATAACGATGAATTAGCGACGAAATTTGTAGTTTGTTGCCAAATAAGCTATAAGATAATTCGTATCAAATATAGTGGCGGATTAGCGAAAAAAACTTATATTCATAGCTAAAATTGGCGCTAAATATTAGTGCCTTTATTTTACCTATAAAAGTAGCGACGAAAGTTGGGCGACAAAAATTATTAAAACTTAGCGACGAATTTAACGTCAAAAAATCCGTCGCAGAATTCATTTTACTTATCAAGGCATTCGAAAGTTATGTGCGATAAAATATTCCGTTGCTAATTTCCTAAAATAAAATTTCATTAACTATTATTAACAATAGAATTTCGGTCCGTCGCTATTTCGTTGCTAAATTTCCCTCCCAAAAATGAAATTACCCTAGGTAAAAGACATTCCAACCATTACGGCACAAACATCTCAATTTCTTCCGTCTTTTCTTCCTCTTTCTTCTCTTCCTCTTCTTCGAAGGCAGAAATGCTTGGTCCTTAATATTTTTCAGTTGACGCCTCGACGGTCCTCAACAAACGCTGAGACCTCAGCAGCGTAGGTCACCATTTTTTTAATCTGGTGGCGGGCTGTTTTCCCGTTTTTGCAAAAGGGTTTTGTTCTCAGAGGTATGGGCTAGCTTTCTTCTGATCCTTGACAAATTAAGTGTTCACATTAAGTGTCAAATCTTTGACAATTTCGTTACTTTTCTTGTATTAAAAAGTGATTTTTTATACTTATCTTACCGTGGTAGGAGGTTATTACTTACCTATCTGAAAAATAGAAGAAAACTTTTGAAATTGCATTTTTTTTACTGCGAAAATCTAAAATTCGAAGTTGTGTGTTTGCAGAATTCTGAAATTCGAAGTCGTGCGTTGATTTTAGGGATTGTATGTCCTTGATAAGGTAAGCTTCTTTGTGATTTCATCTTGTCTTGTTCTTTATTATGGTGTTTTCTTTTCAAAGTTTCTCTATCTTTATTTCAGATTTTCTCTATTCTTTGTTATTGTTTTTTCCCCTCGGTACACTGTTTTTCTTATTAAAGAGAAATGTTGGTAATTTTATATGCTTTCACTGAGCTTAAAATTCTGCAGAAATAGCCATGTCTGCCTGTAATTTTGTGCGCTAGAAATATTTGATGCGCTGGAAAAATTTTGTGCACCAATGTCAAGTACAAGGGTTTTTCCTTGTGTATTCTTGAGTGTTAATGGTCCAATTGATGGCCTTTTTAGTCCATAACTCTCAATATTTCCAAGAATAAACCATGTTAGAATTATTAGAATTTTGTCAACTAGCCAAAGTGTTAATTGATTGTTTCCATGATTATTCCAAGCTCAAATTTTGTGAACTAGAGGTCCACAGTTCCTCTCTAATTTTTGGACCATGTTCTCTAGAATGTTCAAGCTTCTCTGGATTGTTAGTGCTTCCTTTGGTCTATATTGACATCTGACTAGGATGTAGGACCTCACAATCTTCTCCCATGTAGCAATGATTTCTGCAAATCTATAGTGCTGGATGCCTGAGTTCACTACAAACTTATTAAAGAACAAATTCATTTTTTTAATTTGAGATAGTTAAGAAGGATAAAATTTCTGACTTGACTGTCTTGCCCTTATGAGACCAACTATTGTTAGATTTCCCTCCTCAAAATGTATTTCCCTTTCCTAGGAGAACTGCTTTTGAGCTCTTTTGACGTTGGAACATCAATTTCCAGCATGGGAGCGTAGGGCAGCAAAACGATATAGTGATTTTGTTAGTAAACTAAAATCAAATGGGGTGCAACCAGACACTATTCCAAATAATGTGTGAAAAAGTTGGTTTAGACTTTGGAAAGATCCTAAATGTGTTGAAAAGTCAGAAATAAATGCAAATAATCGTTGTGTTGGGAGCGGAGTTGCCACTGGGACTCACACAGGTGGCTCTATCAGTGTTGGGGAGCATCGCAAGAGACTTGTAAGTGGATATAAAATATTTGAAAATCTCATTTAAGTTTGCACTAATTCGAATCTGAAAATCTTATTTAAGTTCGGTAAGTTATGAGTTGTGGATTGTCTCTTGTTCTGTTTTTAATATACTGTGCTTGAAATTATTGTTTGAGAATTTTTTTTCGAAAAATTTGGGTTGTCAATGTGTGCCGAAATTATCGTTAGCAGTTGGATAAAGGGATTTTAGGTGTTGATTTCTTTCTTGCTAGCTGTTGAGATTTCTGTTTACAAGAGTGCCACCTTTCTTGGTGACCTAGCTATAGGCTAATCTATTTTCTTGGATGATAATATCTTATGATCTTTTTTACGCCGTCCATGTCTACTTACTTGACCTATATTCTCTTTTTCTTTTTCATCTATCCAGTTCACTTGCACTTCTTTCCAAAAGCAGAAACTATATTTCTTACTTTGTCACCTTTTCACTTTTATATAAACTTCCATGGTAAACTCTTGTTTAATATATTAGTATCTAATAAAAACATAGTCATTCTACATTTTCTGAAACTGAGCCGTAATTAAGTTAGATAGAGTAGTGAAGGCTCACCTGAGAATTCATGACATAAGCTCACCTGCACCAATCTGTAGTAGAAAACTTTTGCTGATAATTTTGTACTAGTTTCTTGGTGGCTAGAGCATTCGTTCTTGTTAGTAATGCACACTTCATTTCATTTGTGTTGTCGGGTTATGGTGGTTAAGAATTTGGATGATCTTCTTGTTGTGGAACTTGTTAACTGACATTTTTGTAAATTGTTGAATGATTGCATTGTGACTTGATTCCTTGCAAAACCGTGGATTCTGTTGAGATGATTGCATTATGGATTATAATGATTCATGATTTAGGTAGCCTAAGTTCCTTTGGAGTTGGAGAAAGTAGTCTGTATTGGGTTTGCTTAAACTGGTGCTCCAGTTGCATGCTGTCCTTCTTACATTCTCTTTTAGGCTTCATGTCCTTGAGAGTTAGTAATTAAGTTATTTGTAACTTAGCACCTGCTTGGACGAACAACTTAGGCCATAAGTAGCCAGATAATACATATGGTATTAAAGACTGCAAAGAGTGTATTAGTGTGATGCATAGGACTTGTGCTTCAGTACTAGATTGACGTTGTACTGCTGAAAGTGCTGGGATGGTATACTGTTTGGTGCTTGTTATTGTTAGAAAAAATTGGGATGAAATTATTAGTGGGATGCATATGACTTTCTGAAGTGGGATTACTGTAGTCACGGCGAGTAACATTTATGTAACCATTTTTTAAATGAAAATCCTATACTCTTCCTCTTTATACATTCTGAAATTTGCTTCTGCCCATATATAAGTTTCAGGCAAATGTTTCACACTTGTTTAGCTTCATGTGCTAGGCTACCCTTTATAGTAAGTATGCAACATTGGAACTTATTATTTTTATAAGTCTATGGGATGTAATGCTAGGTGAATATGTTGTTCAGTCTTCACATAATCTTTACCTTTTTGAATATGTTATTCTCTGGATTTGTATTGTCTGAAATGATCATTAAGGTTCCCTTTATTGAGGTTCAAAGGTAATACTTACTAGCTTTTTTCTTTCAGCAGTATACTGCTGAAAGTGCTGGGATGGTATACTGTATTGTTATTTTTGAATCTTTACCTTTTTGAATATGTTGTTCTACTGGAATGTGCTTGAGGCAATCTAGTTTGAACTCTCCTTGAGCCACATCTACTTCATATTCTGAATCTAGCTGCAGAATTGAACTAATAAATCAGAATACTACTCTAACTAGTCACAATCTGATTCTGATAAATTAGAATCTAGCTCTGTAGACTAGCATGAGCTATGGGTTTTAAAGGGGTTGGTTTTCTTGGTGTTTCAACAGTATGCATATCAGTTTTGAGCATTTGCTTTTGTTGCTCTATCTTCTTAATTGAATAACTTTTGTATAGGCTGTTAAAAAGGGTCGAGATCCAACACCAAGTGAGTTGTATTTGCACGTCCATACACATGGTAATAATGAAAAATCTTTTGTTGCTG
>NW_027175061.1:0-6576 GCF_000390325.3 Nicotiana tomentosiformis
CATACCATGTAATTGAGCTACACCCGGAAGCCCGACTCCCCGAGGCTTTAATTCAACAAATTTGGGATAGTTGCCGCTACTTGAAAGATGATACCCATGTACCGGATCCTACAAGGGGTGAGGTAGATCCGGGTTATGTTATGTGGTTTGGGAAGAGGTCCTGCGTAAATGATGAGCCAGATCCCGAAAGGCCCGCAAAAAGGCCGCATGTTTAAGCCTTTGATAATAATATCCAAGAACGGTTGGCCTAGGGTGAAAAGGAAAAGGGATACCGAGCAATTATCCATGCTTTGGAAGAAAAGTTGAGAAACCTCCATATTGAGAAAGACTTGCAAGCACAAGAATCTGAAGGGGAAAAGAAGAATTTGATCCGCGAAAATGAAGCCCTTCGTGCCCAACTTCAACAGATGAAGAAAGCCTCCGAGGTATCGGTTAGAAAGACCAGAAAACCATTGCCAATCTGATGGAAAAGGTGCAAGATTATGATGCCATCTTGGCAAAGACTGAAAAAATGTTTGACAAAGCCAAGGAAAAAATCGTACAGTTTAATGAGGAGGCCAAATCTAATAAGGATCGCCAAGTAACAAAATTTGAAGAAGAGAGGGCTCAGTTCAAGAGAGGGCTCTTTCGGTACGTTCGCAAGCTCAACTCATGTATAGTTAGAAGAAATGAGAAGGTACATTAAAGACTACCAGTATACAGATTTTGATAGGGAGAGGACTTAGGTGAGACTCGAGCAGGCCAGACTTCGGGCTCAGTTGGAGTCAGCTTTAGATCGCGAGGGACACATAAGAGAGATAGCCATCACTCGCCAATAGCAGTTACAAGATTGAGACCAGTACTTTCAGTACTTCAAAGAGCAAGTCCATGATTTGGCTGTTTATACCGCTCAAAGTTATGTGAACTGCCGATTATGAGAAGTTTTTGGAGCATGCACCTACTTTTGCCCGTTATCTTGCAGCAGAGTTAGAGAGGATGTACCGTACATTGGGGGGTCAGCCAGGGCAAGCCCCGCCATGAGCAAATGTTTAAGCGGTTGAAAGCAAAATGATTGTGGAATTAAAACATAGTCGTAGTTGTTAGAACTTTTCATGTAGCAGTTATGTTTTAGTTTGAGTCATCGTTGAGTCTGTTAAATCATTGTCTTTTATTCCTGTCAGAGTTTGTTAAGTCATTTTCGATGTAATGTCCTTTATGTCATTGTATTTTTAATTGTTTTGTTTTGTTAAAGAAAAAATGATCGTTCAAAAGAACTCCAGTGACAAACACAGAAGCTATTCCTTGGGGAATACAAAAGATCGTTGCGAATAATGGTTTGAGAAATATAACAGAGCCAGTCGTTATCCGGCATGTTGCACAACTCCAGTGACAAGTAGAAAAGCTATTACCTGGAATTATAACAAGACTGTCATGACGTATAAAGGAAAAGAAATAGTTGAAGAAACAGATGAAATGAGTGGCTTGACCCGTTCTGGAAGGTGCTACTCGCCGGAGGACTTGAGAAAAGCTAGCAAGCCACGGAAAGTCACTTGCCAGTAATAGTCTTGTTTTTTTTTTAACAAAACAAAACAATTCAAAATACAATGACAGAAAGGACATTACATCGAAAATAACTTAACAGACTCTGAAAGGAATAAAAGACAATGATTTAAAAGACTCAACGATGACTCAAACTAAAACATAACTGCTACATGAAAAGTTCTAACAACTACGACTATGTTTCAACTCCACAATCTTTGCTTTCAACCACTGGAACATTTGCTCATGGTGGGGCTTGCCCTAGCTGATCCCCCAATGTACGGTACATCCTCTCTAACTCTGCTGCAAGATGACGGGCAAAAGTAGGTGCATGCTCCAAAACTTATCATAATCCATCCCTTGGCAGTTCACATAACTTTGAGCAGTATAAACAACCAAATCATGGACTTGCTCTTTGAAGTACTGAAAATTCTGGTCTAGATCTTGTAACTGTTGCTGGCGAGTAGTGGCTATATCTCTTATGTGTCCCTCGCGATCTAAAGCTGACTCCAAATGAGCCCAAAGTCTAGCATGCTCGAGTCTCGCCTGAGCCCTCTCCCTATCAAAATCTGCATGCAGGTAGTCTCTATTGTACCTTCTCATTTCTTCCCACTGTGCATGGAGCTGAGCTTCCGAACGTACCCAATGGGCCCTCTCTCTCTCTCGAATTGAGCACTCTCTTCTTCAAATTTTGTTACTTGGTGATCCTTATTAGATTCGGCCTTCTCATTTAACTGTACGATTTTTTCCTTGGCTTTGTCCAACGCCTTTTCAGTCTTTGCCAAGATGGCATCATAATCTTGCACCTTTTCCATCAGATTGGCAATGGTTTTCTGGTCTTTCCAACTTCTAACCGGTACCTCAGAGGCTTTCTTAATCTGTTGAAGTTGGGCACGAAGGGTTTCATTTTCGCGGATCAGACTCTTCTTTTCCCCTTCAGCTTCTTGTGCTTGCAAGTCTCAAAATGGAGGTTCCTCAACTTTTCTTCCAAAGCACGGATAATTGCTCGGTATCCCTTTTCCTTTTCACCCCAAGCCAACCGTTCTTGGATATTATCACCAAGGGCTTGAACATGCGGGCCTTTCTTGCTCTGGCTCATCATTTACGCATGACCTCTTCCCAAACCACATAGCATAATCCGGATCTACCTCATCCCTTGCAGGATCCGGCACCTGGGTATCATCTTTCAAGTAGCGACAACCATCCCAAATTTGCTGAATTAAAGCCTCGGGGAGTCGGGCTTCCGGGTGTAGCTCAATTACTTGCACACTCAAAATCTTCATCCTCATGCACTACTTGGTATCTTCGTAGCTGTCTCAGAACTCTTTGTGGCACATACGGTTGGACACTTCTCAAACCCAACAACAACAAATAACTTTTCAGGGCCGACATATGTATCACCTCTTTTACCGGGAACCATCCCAAGGTCCAATCAATTTGACTTGCGTTTAAAGGTCTTAAGTGGGATATCCAGGCTCCCACTCCTTCTGGCGAGTTGTAATCTCTTACTTTTTCTTCGTAACTCAATGAAATTGTCCTTGCTCGGACCATAGCTTATGAATTTGGAGTGATGTCGAAAATGCTCAATCAACCACATTTGCAACAAAATATTGCACCCTTCGAAGAATTTTGCCCCCGCCCGATAAATGTGGGATGCAAAATCTCGTTTTGGCTTCTTCGGGGTGGATTTTCAATTGCCAAAATCCAGATTTAAGATCAAACTTGGAAACATATTTGGCCTTGGCTAAATGGGAGAAAAGAGTGAGTTTATTTGGGATAGGGAATTTATCATCTTGGAGGAAGTGGTTAAGTGGCTGGTAGTTAATGACTAACCTGAGTTTTCCTCTTGTTTGCTCACCTCTTTTGTTAACATAAAATGCTTCGCATGCCCATTGTGAATCCGATGGCTCTATTAGATTAAATTCCAAGATTTCTCCGCATTCTTTCTTTGCAAGCTGAAGATGATCTGGATTGATGTCTGAATGACTGACTTTTGTTGGATTGATGTTCAGAAGATCGAAGAACCGATGTACAGAGAGAGCCCTCGGGAATATGAGCTTCTGGTTTCTCAAATCCCTGCCGAAACTGGAATATCTTGCTATCTCTACTACATTAGGATTGAGCTCAAAATGAGAGAAACGGAAGACATTGAGAACAGGATCCCAGAAAGTCACTAGTGCCTCGATCAAGTCATCTCATGGTTTAACTTTCATAATATCTGTGAGGGCACCCAAGTGCTTGGTGACCTATTTTTGTCTGTCTTGCCCCAAGTCATACCACCACATCTGAAGATGAAGCGGAGCCTCGTCTACAACCGTAACGGAGTGTTTTGGACAATGCTCATTTTGTACCGGGAGAAAATGTGAGGCACTCCCGAGTTCCGTGGTTCTAGCACGGTCGCTTTAATAATTATACCTAGCTTAACTAATTCTGGATGTTTTATGTTCTAGGAAAATTTATACACTTTTGCCTTAAACCGCTTTTAATTGTTGATTATTTGTAGTTATGGAATTATCTTGAAACGAATCACGCGTACGTGTATTCGTTTTGTTTGGAGTGTCAAGAATCATGTTACGCGTACGTGTACACAATTAATAACACTTTATTATTTTTAAGATTGTTTTGTCAAAGTCGCGCGAAGGCATACTTTGCCTTTAATTTGGGAAATTATAACTATGTCACGCGAACGTGTACATAATCACGATGATTGATTGGTTAACACGCGCCTAAAGCATACTAGCGTATTCAGAGTATTCCATTTATTTGTTTTTTTAGATCCAAGACATTTATATATATATTTATTATTTTATTACTTATTGCAACGAGTCTTGAATTAGTTCATGGCTCATTTCGCACCTTCACAATTATTTTTATCACTCTTGGACCAGACAAAATTTTCTTTAGTCCAAATCCTTTTATGGCTTAAACCTACAGACAACCTGCTTCTCTTAAATGGCTCATGCTTCTAGGTCACAATAGGCCCAAAATTCAACGGGTCTTGACTAGCAATACATTTTCAATTATTTATGTTTAACAACTTAAAATTTAAATTTAAATAAATGCAACTTATAATACATTAATTAACCCATGAATGAATGGATAATCGAAACAGAGACATGAATAGTGCAAGAACTCCCTTTTAATCACAACGAAAATAATCCTTTTATTACCATCCATAGCTTGATTTTAGGCCTTCTTGGCCTTTTACAATGTTGAATTTAAGAAAATGTCTTTTTTAGATCTCTTACGTGTAAATGAAAGATCTCTTACGTGTAAAAGTAAATCTCCCATGTGTAAAAAAAGAGGTAGGGTCATAAAACTAAAAACAAGTTTGTAAAAGGCCAAAAAACCAATTGACCCGTTAGCAACTTTCAAAGAACATTGGATCTTAAAAAATGAATTTCTTTTGTCAGATTTTTTTTTAAACACCCACAGTGAGATAATATCACATTTTTAGCAATTCTCACTACTTAAACAACAAACTAACAAAGACTATCAATAACTAAAATCTGACACCATGAATCACATAACATAGTCACATATCCATGAGTTTTAGTATTAGATTAAAGGTGCGGAAAAAGCAACCAACCTCAAAGATGATTACCCAAAAGAATAGTGAGTTACAATTTTTGTAAGCTGCAGACACGATTGTAATTTTGAACTCGAACAGAAGACCCAAAACTGAAGCTCGACTGGAACGTCGGAAACCCGCCGGAATTCTCAAACTTAGTCTCACGGAAGAGCTGGGTTTTCAAGATGAGGATGGCGGTGACTTTGATATTTTTATAGCTGGTTTTTGTCTTGATTTTAGTGTTTTCTATGGCTTAAACACTAACTAGTAGCTTTCATAGTGTTTTCACAAATGCTACCGGTGGAGGTTTTAGTATGCATTTTTTATTGTTGCAAATTTGTTTTCTTCTTTCTAAAATTTCGTTCTTTCCTCTCAATTTTTTTTTGTTTTCCCAATTTCGTTCTCCTCCTTCTTGATTTGTGACATGTCTATTATATAGATGTGTGTGTGTTGTATCTGATGTGAGGAAGTGTTGAGATGAGTGGGGGAAGTGAGATATGAGGGAGTTAGAATTTGTGGGGGATACGTGAGGGAGTTGGGGGGAATGGGATTATGGGTGTTTGAAATCTTTTTGTGAGATAAAATTTGCTAACCACTTTGTGAATTATGCCTTCTTCTTTTTTTGTATTCTTTTAGAAGTGAAGTTAAATTAAAATATTAAGACAAGAATGTTAACCAACTAGCTTTAGACTAAGAAAAATATAAGAAATCTAACTATTTACATATAATTTAAATGACACTAAGAAAATACCATAACTTATCAAAAATTTAATTAAAAGAAACTAAATATTTTTTGTAAATTTTCTTTTCTCTTGTAAATAGAAATAAAATTATAACTTAAAGAATGTGAATATTTTTGTTTTTTTTTAAATTAAAATTTTTTCCCTTCAAATAAGACCTATTAAGACTAATATAAAAGTTTAAAATAACAACATTAGACCTAAAAGAAATATTCACACTAAAAATAGTATCGAATTCGGGAGTGGTCAAAAATTAGTTGTTCACAAGTACACCACGGTCGGTACCCAGTAAGTATCAAGACTAACCTCAGTGGAGTAGTGACGAGGTACAAGTCAAAACACCTACTAGTCAAAATAACCTGTATAGAATTATAAAGCTAATAATGAAAGCAGGAATCAGTAAATGATAACAAGAATCAACATGTGATTTAAACTGTAAAGTAATAAGAACACCGTGAAAGTATCATTGAAACCAAATACGGAAAACAAATAACAACCAATTAATCAAGTTGTTCTACACAAGTTTCGCAACGAAATTACTTCGAGATGCCTCATCTCATAATCACAAGTCACGAGTCAACTCATAAATCATATGCTCACGGTACCTTGTGCCCACATTTCTATTCACAACCGCACGGACAACTCACGTGCCAATATCTCAATTGGCCCGGCATGATCACAAGCTCACAATCACAATCCGCCCGGCGTGGTCACAAGCTCACTATCACAATCCGCCCGACATGAATG
>NW_027175062.1:0-6425 GCF_000390325.3 Nicotiana tomentosiformis
CCTTGCCCCATGGCTAGGCATTTTGCTTCAAAATTTTTGTCAGAGGAGAAAAATATGTATAAAAATAGGAATAAAATCTCTCACTTAATTTATTATTCCCAAACACTGTTGTATTTTCTTCGTTGTGAACCCAATATCGGGGAACTGGAGATGTTCCTTAGAAATATGAGGACCTGAAGTGTGTTCTCCATGGGAATAATTCATGCCCAAAAAATCAATCTCTTTTTTTTTGCAAGAACCATTTTTTTTTTGCTGAAAGGATGATGCCATTTTTTCGCATTAAAGATGCAAAATGATTGAACAAATTTATATGCTCCTCCCAAGTATCACTGAATAGTAAAATATCAGCAATATAAAGAAGTGATGTGTGAAAGATTGACTGAGTGGACTTTTGAAACAAAGATGGAGCAATTTTTAACCTGAAAGGCACGACTTAAAATGGTGATCGGGAATACAAAAAAAAAATTCCCTATCATCTAGGTGAATTCCAAATTACCAAAAGCCTGATTTGAGAACAAACTTAGAATAATATTTTTTTTAGACAAGTTGGGACAAATGGGTGAGCTTATTAGGGATTGAAAACTTGTCATCCAAAAGAAAATTATTGAGTGGTTGGTAATTAATTGTCAATCTCAATTTACCTCTTGTTTTCTCGGCTTTTTTTTAACATAAAATGCTTAGCACGCCCATTGTGAATTTGATGGGACAATGAGATCAAAATCCACTAGCTCCCGATACTCTTTTTTTGTGAGCTGAAGATGGTATGTATTCATACCAGAGTGACTTCCAGTATAGGATTGATATTATCATTTTTCTTCAATGGTAGCTTAATGAAGAACTCTTCATTTTTCCATAATGATTGTCACATTCTGTTAAGAATTCAATGTGAGATTATACACAGGAATGTTGTATAATTTGTGCTTCGATTTCCATGACTTGATCTTCTTTTGTGAGCTGGAACAATCTCAGGACTACACAAGACGGCTTGAATTGCTTTTTGAATGCTATCCCATTGGATTTGATCTGGGGTTTGTCATGCAAAACCCTGTAAATTTCAAAACTAATAATAAAATCCATACCTGGGACATGTGACTCAATCAATTTGCTCATGTACTTCAGTCCTAGGAAGAATTCAATGGTTATCGGGTGCTTGGTAATGATAGTTCCGGTTAGAATTCTATTTCATTTTGTGTTGAAATTCTTGAAGTACGGCAATCAATACTCATATTGTAAGACCGCATGATTAATGAGTGAGGAGGCTGCTTCAGAGTCAAAGAATGCTATAGCATGCATTTGTTTGTCCTACATAGATGCATAAACTTTGATTTCTGCTTGCGGGATCACCGTGATGCTTTGGATCTCTTCATTCACCTTTGGCTTTGGTTTTTAAATTTTGTAATGATCATTTCCATATTCTTCATAAACATCCAGGGAACAGGGAGTCTCTTCTACGGGCTTATCTTCAAGTGAGAAAACTGATTCAAGATTGACATCTTCACTAAAATGAATGCATGTGTAATCTATAATTTGATAGCGAAGTTTAATAGACTGCTTGGACTGCATGTAGTTCCGCGCAAAATGTCATATTTTATTTCAAATAAAACATGCTCTATTTCCCCTTGCATTGCCTGGCCTTCTCCTTCTGAAGTATTTAGTATTCAAACCTGTCGCTTGAGAATTTTGGCGACCTGAATCTTTTGAACTTCTTCCTTGGTGCTTGACACGAGCAATCTTTCACTCCGATGATTAAATCGGACATGCATCACGATCTGTAAAGTGTTGGATCATTCTTCATTATCTGTTTGGTTGCGGAGGAATCATATCGCCTTTCTGGAATGGGCTCATAAGTCCTCCCATCTTGATCATCATCAACTTTGAAAACCTCTGGCTCCCTGGGCTAATTCATAAAAATAGAAAGTTCCTATTTTGAAGAAACTTGTGAGGAATTAGTACTTACCTCGGAACTATCCTCTATTGGAACTTGTTGGATCGAATCATCAGTAAACTCCTCTTTTTTCGTGGTATCAAACCCTTCAGATGTTACCTCTTCTAAATCTCTCTGTGGTTGGGCAACATAGGGGCTTGGGGTTTGGAGGGTAGAGATCTTGAGGTTCTCATATTTAGCATTTTTTTTAGCTTTCTACTACATCTCTATTCTTTTTCGGGTGCCTCTAGGCTGCAAGTGCATTTTTTTCCAAACTAACTTTGCGATGTTAAATTCGAGTTCTTTAATAGTTAGAGAAAATTGATTATGGGCAGCTATATGGAGTATCAAGGGAAAATTTTGTAATGATCATCACGATATTCTTCATAAATATCAAGGGAAAATAGAGTCTCTTATGTGGGCTAATCTTCAAGTGACAAAATGGATTCATGATCGTCATCTTCGCTGAAATAAAAGCATGTGTAGTCTGTAATTTCAAAGAGAAGTCTAATACACTACTTTGATTACATGCAATTCCTCGTAAAATGTCATATTTTATTACAAATAAAACATGCCCTATTTCCTCTTGCATTGCTCTGCCTTCCCCTTCTAAAGTATTTTTTTTCCTTCTGAACTTGGACCGGTCACTTGAGAATTTTGGAAACCTGAATCTTTGGAACTTCTTCCTTGGCGCCTCGCATGAGAAATCATTCTTTCATATGAACATGTACGACCTGGGCAAGCTTTATCAAGTGTTGGATCATTCTTCGTTGTCTGTTTTAGAGTAGATCTTTTTGCACATATATCATCAAGAGCATAAAAAATGGCTTGCCTAATATAACTAATTTTCGGAGCAGTTATTGACTTGTATTTATCTTCTATGATGTCATGGTTCGACCAACCAACATCTTTGGTAGGGATGATACAAATTCTTATTTTAGATTGACATCCCCACCCAGCCCAAAAAGGATTTTTGCCATTTTTTTTTCCTGGAAATATTTGTCAATGATATCTCTTTCCAAAGACAGACACTTCATTTTAAAATGTTGTCTTTTACATTTTGCATGCCTTTAGCCAGCATCGCCGGAGAAAACTTCATGCAAGATTCTAATGTTAAAAGTAAAATTTTGGGAAGTAAGGAAAGCATTATTATCCTGCAACCCAAGGGAATTCAACCATTCTCGAAGACTACCTTAATGGTGAAAATTGAATTCTGATAGAATTATGTAATTGTCTTGCTCTGCCAAATTCTTGGTCACCATCCAAGTGTAGAAATCTTGGATTCTTTGGGACAATCTTGAGACTTTTATATCATCCAAGGTAAAGGTAAGGAAACCAGTACCTACCTATTTGGTTGTTGCCAAATAATATCTCCTTTCTGGAATTGGCTCATAAGTCATCCCATAATAATCATCTTCAACTTCGGAGACCTCTAGCTCCATGGACTGATTCATGAGAATGGGAGGAAGTTCTTTTTCTGAAGAATATTGGGAGGAAATAGTACTTACCTCAGAATCCTCAGTTGGAACTTCTTGGATAGAAACATAAGTAAGCTGCTCTATTTGTTGGGTATCAGACCCTTGAGATGTTACCTCCTCTAAATCACTTTGTGGTTCAGTAACATAGAGGCTTGGTATTTGGAGGGTAGAGATCATGAGATTCTCATAGTTGCCATTTTTTGAGCTTTCTCCTACCTCCCTCTTCTTTGCATGTGTCTCTAGGCTGCAAGTGCATCTTTACTTTCCCAAACTAATTTTGCAATGTCAAATTTGGGTATTTTAATAGTTTGAGCAAATGGGTTCTGAGCAGCTATATGGATTTTTCTTCGGGGGGAGAAAAAAGCTAGAAAAAGGATAATCAAGCCGAAGAGGGGAATATCATTGAGGTGAGAATGTACTTATGGGAGGAAGAGAAGTGACTTGAGGACTTCAGGGTTTCTAGGGCACAAAGTGATCACTTTTCAAGTGGTGTGTTTGTTCTCATAAAGACACCATCTATTTCTGATTCTGCTGGAAGAAATGGAAAAGAGAAGTACCCAACGGACAAATATCGTACTACAAGCTTGCTAACCTATGCTCCAAGGCTTTGATGGGTCCTGCATTTTGAGAAGACTTCTCTACAACGTGTTCTTCCCTCTTCTCAATATATATGTGCACAAGCTACGGGCTCGGGCCCAAGTATACATATACATAACTGCGGCCTCAGGCCCAAAGATGCATAAAGCATAAACAACGGCCTCAGGACCATAGATTCATAAAGCATAAATTGCGGCTTGAGGCCCAAATACAAGTGTTCAACATTCAGGGTTTTAAAATTAGGAACTGAGAATCATACTACAATACATGATAGTGAAATACTGAATCATATTGAGCTACATGATACTGGAATGTCTAATAGAACTGGACTGAGACACCTATTCATAATAAATTGATATGTCATAATTGAGGCTCATGGGATATTGAATGAATTATGAAACTATGTTATCTAGAGAACAAAAGTTCTACTACTATTCATGGAATTGAGGCATAATTACTTTATGATGCGATTCGTAATAGTCATAAAGAATGAGACGAATGGAGATTCAAAAACATTCACACACATAGAGACTTTGCCTCACATACCTTTACTTTGGCCTTTTTAAGCGTATCACAATATTCGTCGCCTCTTTCAACAATACACTATGGAAATATATAACAAGAGGAAACAATATTAGAAATCATGCTCATGTTTTAGTCACTTAGATATTTTATCAAACACTTGGTGGGCATAAAGCATCATAGCCTTTATTAATGGTATTTCTACACCTAATAACCGATCCTCTTGATCCTAGATAATTCTAAAATCTCAAATTGTTATAATCAATATCATTCTTAATCACCCATAAGATAAACAACACCATTAATCAATAATCAACAATTAACATGTCACGCCCCAAAATCGAGGAGCGCGACCGGCGCTAAACCGAATGAACCCGGCCTAGTAAGCCTATTAGATTTCCTTCTATCCAAACTCATCCATGAATAAAGAGAAGATGCACTCCATTAATCAAACATTCAAACGATTTCATTAGCAACTCCCATTTCATTTCCATTAGCAACTTCATTTATAATTTCCAAATTATTACAAGTTTATAGATATAATGAAAAACATGTTTGCCAAAAACCAACATTTCTAGTTCAATTCCCAACATCAAATACTACCCACAACATGTCTACAGAGCCTCTAAGTGCAACAAAAGTGAAGAATGGAAGTGTCGGTGACAAGGCCTCGGCTATACCTCATAGTAAAAAATACAATGTAAGATGACATAAAGCCCCGAATAGAGTAGGGATCACCAAAACCTGCTGAAAATAGAGTGACTACAAATGAGTACCAAAGCTGCCCACTGATGAACCACATGCATCCATTCAAAATGCAGCGCCCCCGACAAAAGGGACGTTAGTACATATGGAATAGTACTAGTATGTAAAGCTTACTGTCCTCTTTAAAAATAGAATGCCAACATAAAAATAAATCATTAAAACAACAACCAACAATCAATGATATCCAATTTCCAAGTTAAAATATATTAATTTCCAAAATACGAAGATAATATTATTTTTTGTTGGGAGATCATTAGCACCGATATACCACTGTTCACAATATCACCGTTCATAATACCAATGTTCACAATACCAATACCACCGTACTTTTAGCACGAAGTCCGATCACGACCCGATCGGCTAGGCCATCTCATATGAGACATTAACCACAATCACAATTTCAATTACAATTTCCAGCACATTCAGCACCATGTGTTGGCGTCCGATCATGACCCGATCGGCTAGGCAATCTCACCACAATTCCATATAGATCGACATCATCCTTTTCTATCAATCATCTCATCACAATTAAGAGGAAATAATTTTATCACATCAATCTCATCCCAAATAAGGGGAATAATCACAATCCACTCCTACACTGCCACGTATAGTTTCGAGGTTAGGTTATTTCAACCTATCCATCATCGGTGACTATCGATACTCCCAAAAAGATTTTTGGTTTGCACACAAAAATAACATAAATACAAATATATTTACCCCATCATTTTTCATATTGTTAAATATCTATTAGTACTTTCAACCAATCACAACAACAATATTCCCTTGGCTCTTTTGGCCATTCACAAGATTCATTATTCAAGGCATGGTGGCCGTATTTGATATTCAGCACTTTTATTTTATCCCTCTCATGTATCAGCATCATAAATATCAACATATATAATATTCCGGAAATCACAACTTTAAGTTCATCAGTAATGAAGACTTTAAACACAATGGTTTTCTTTCCAAGAAATGGAGTAAATGGTTGGCAATCGAAGGACAAGTTAAAATCATAAACGAGTAACACATCATTTATTCTTCAAATACTTTTCCACAAAAAGGGCAATACATAATTTCCATCCAATAATATGTAAGAACGCAAAACGCATTGAAACTACTTACAAATCATAGCATTAGTT
>NW_027175063.1:0-6378 GCF_000390325.3 Nicotiana tomentosiformis
GCCAGGGTTCTATGATCGTATCAGAGTATGTTCTGAAGTTTAGTGAGTTGTCCAGATATGCACCTACCTTGGTTTACACAATTAGAGATCGAGTCCGTCGATTTATCAAGAGGCTCAACTATGGTATTAGATTCAGCATGGCTCGATAGTTGGAGACTGATACTCCATACCAGTAGGTGGTAGAAATCACATGGAGATTGGAGGGTTTGTGATGTTTGGCATATTTCGATATGTGTTGATGTTACTTTGCCCATGCTTTAACCACTTTTTGATGTTATTTAATCTTTAAAACACCCAACATGGTGTAATTATTGGTTTGATGACTAATTAAGTTATGTGTGACGATTTAAGGTGTTCGGAGTGCAAAATATGAAGAAAAGGTGGTTTAGCTAGAGGAAGAAGGGTTGGATGCGTCGCATCCAACCTAGGAAAACATCATCCTGCATGCAACCTTAGCAGTGAAGTTGGGCCATCGCGTCCGCCATCGCGTGCGAAACTGGGAAGTAGAAGTGAAGCTGGATGCGTCGCGTCCACCATTGCATGCAAGCTGAGAAATAGAGGACAAGGTGGATGCGTCGCATCCACCTTCGCAGGCAAAAATTGAAATAGAGGACAAGCTGGATGCGTCGCATCCACCTTAGCATCAATCCCTGAAGCCGATTTGGACTAGGAATAGGAGAGCTTTGGCCCACGACTTTTGTACGCAATATATAAGCCAAAAACGCCTCCTTTAGGTTATCTAACATATTGGGAAGAGGGAAAAAGCCACGACAAAGCTGTGGAGGCCGGAATTCATCAAGTTTCATCTTTCTCCCACCAAACTTAGTAATTCTTATGTTTCTTTATATGATTTGTTGTTTGGCTACCATGTCTATGTGGAGCTAAACTTCACGTTCTAGGGTTGTGGTTCTTTCATGACTATTGTTATTCGGATATTGATTTTGACTTCTAGATTTATCATATTAGTTTATTTATTCAATCTTGCACTTAATTATTTAATTGCTTGATCACCAATTGAATATTATCTACGAATCTAGAATTGAACTCGAAAGTGGGAATTCTATATTGCATATAGGATTGAGTAGGGCAAGTTCTTGAACTCGGGCATCGGGGAACGGATTCGTGGTTAGGATAGACATATACCTAATTGCCTTGCTTGGTTGATTTACAGGAATTATAAATGCGTTCTTGTTGATTCTAACTCCATAGACATATAGGCGTTAGGTTAGCTTGAATAGGCGAGTAAGAACTCGACAGATTCTTATGAGCAATATTAACCCTGTCAACCAATAAGCTAGACAAATTAGTCGGTCAATTCAATTGAAGAATACAATAGGATTGTTAGATAGCCCATAACCCTAGATCGTTTTCATTACATTGATATCATTAAAATCTGCTCTTTCTCTGTTCAAAGTCTATTATTTATATTTTTCTTATTTAATTAGTTGGAATAAAATATTTTTAGATTTAATTCTTGTTTAGATAATTAAGATAGGCTAATTTAGTTAATAGTTAATCATAAGTCCTCGTGGGTTCGACATCCGACTTTGAGTCACTTTATTACTTGACGACCGCGTATACTTGCGTGAGTGTGTTTGGTCGCAACAAGTTTTTGGCGCCGTTGCCGGGGACTTAGAAATTTGCTATTTTTCTAGATTAGACATTTTTTTTATCTATTCATGTTTTTTTATTATTTTATTTTAGTTAATATTTTTTATTTATTTTAGCATGGCATCTTGGAATAAAAATTGTTCGAATGATGGTTATTCTTATTTTGATGATCCTTGTCCATATTGTGGAGGACCCCACTGGTGGAAAAATTGTCAGAATGTTCCCAGGAGCGAGTTGTGCGCACAATCTCAATCCTTTGAGTGGAATATTTATAATATGTGTGGTGGTCAAGATGGCCATTGGGATGGTTGTCCTAATTTTGTTCATCCTTCTCTGAGCCCTTATTATGATCTTTCTAATGATATTTCTGAGTTTGATAGGGGCAATGAAGTGCAGGATATGGAGCCTGATGCATATATTAGGGATATTCTGAGGCAAGTAGCAGAGCAACAGGATGAACTCAAAAAAGATATGAAAAGAATGAGGGCAGCAATCATAAGAATGAAGGCCAATATGGAAGAATTGAATGAAGAGAGCGAGTACCAACAAGAGAAAATTTTTGAAAAAGAGGAGATTTTGAGCCAAACTTGGCTGGCAGAACAGGCTGAAAAGTTAGAAATATATGAAGCTCAACATGAGGAACTTACTGATGGGATGAGACACTTTATAGAGGGAAGATCTAAACTGGGACAAGGGATCTATAAATTTGTCACTACTATTCACGACTTGTAAGATAAATTAAATGCAAAGGTTGTTGCGTCTATCGCCCAACAAAATAGTAATGAGTTGTCAGAAGCTGAAAAGGAGCTTATACGCCAAATTGAGGAGCTAAAAGTGGAGAGCCAATCATTCGAGCATATTTCTGTTGATGATGCCCATGTTAAGAAAAGTACACTAGAGCCATGCGAGGTAGCAGATAATGTTATATTTGAAGACTCTAATGTGTGCACATATGAGGATATAAATAGTAATACAATTCTAAAGTTGGGGCGTGTTGGTCCTCATTCTAAACATTTTTCGACATTGAATTTGGATGATGACATGGAAATCGAGTCATCTAAGCCTTTGGAGGAGTCAATGGAAGAGGAACATGATGCCTATATTTTTAAATTTGTCATGCCAAAAAGCAAAAAATACATTCCTCATCTAAAGGCCGAGAAGTGTAGAGTGAAAAATTTATTACTTGGCCTGGTTATCTTTGTAGCCCCACCACTGGAGCATAGCCGCAAACTGGATGCCATGTTAGGGGCTCAATTCATAAGTTCGAGGTGGAGGCAAAAAGTGGTTCACGTCGTGCCGCTACGTTAAATCAGGCGCTTGTTGGGAGGCAACCCAGCGTTACTGCTTTCTTTTATTTTTGTTTACTTTTTATTTTATTTTATTTTTATTATTTTGTAGTATTTATTTTTGTTTTGTAGGATTATGAGCATAGGAAGCAAAGCCATTAGAAGAGTGCAAAAGCGAGCTAGATGGTGAGGACTAAGTGTGGGGTGCCCACACAAAGGACGATGCCTGGGGAAGTCTGAGTACCTCGTGAGCCGCTATTGCTTCGGCCTTTGGCCTACCAGGGAGTCTCGTTTACCCTCTTATTATTTATAATGTGCATTGAGGACATTGCAAAATTTTAAGTGTGGGGTGAGGAGATCGTTTGGATGAGTTTCTGTGCTATTTTAGCTTAGTTGTAGTACTCATTCTTAAGTGTAGTAGCTTTTGTGAAAGAAAAAAGAAAAAAAAAAGAAATTAAAAAAAAAAAAAACGAAAAAGTAGAAAAATTGGACTTTTCCCGACGATTGATCTCCTAGACAGTTTTCTTGAGGGATTAAAGTCTAAACAAAAATTCAAAATATGTCTTTTAGCTTTCTTTAGGTAGTAATAATCCCCTGTGATTTTTCTTTGTGCCTCGGTTCTTTTCCATGGGATGTAGTTTGAACCGGGTAATTTTGTTTTCTTTTTAGAGTAGAGTAGGAATGTAGGGAATAAAAGGAGGAAGAATGATGAACCTAGGTGACCTTGACTTGGTTGATACTGGCATATTTAAGCTTTTACATATGTAATATCTTCCCTTCTCACTCTGAAACTATTGATGATGCCTTGTTAAAACGGATAGCATGTTTTGTTGCAGCCTATTTCTCATTTTCTTGACTTGTGTTCACTTTGCGCTTAATGCTTAATATCTCGTGGCTCCGTGAATACTTGCATTGTTTGAGAGTCGGAATGTAACCGTCCTTAATGAGTCATGTGCCATGTGTGGTGAGGTTTTTGTGTAGTCCATGTAGTGTACTTGTGTCTAGAACTTGCCCGGTATGTGAATTGAAGCGAAATTTTAGGTGATGCTCGGTTTGAAAAATGATTTTAGGCTTTCTTTGATCTTTTTGAGCTTATTGCTTATCACAAATAAAATCTATCCCTAGTTAAACCTTTTGAGCCTGTAGACCTTTTATTTGGTACCCACATTACAAGCCTATACCCTTTTTATTCTTAATTGACATTGTTTTGATCCTTTTACCTCTTAAAGCACTTTAATTGTTAGATGAGCGCTAAAAGAAGTAAGAAGGGACTAAGTGTGGGGTGACTTTTGAGTGGAACCAATGAAAGAAAGAAGGGTGCACTTATTTTGTAAAATAATACACCACTAGCGGAAATTGAAAGAAAGAAAAATATAAATGAATAAATTGTTGTCTTGTTCTTGCTAGTGGGTATGAATTAAAGTAGTGCTTAAAGAAGGAGGAAATATTGTTGGGGTGATATTATTTGTGAAATTGAAGTGGTGTTGAAGAATTTGCGCTTAAGTTATTTGATGATGTGTTAAAGTGCTTAGGAGGGTGAATCACTATTCCTTAAATATATCCTACCCGTCCCTTAGCCCACATTACAACCATGAAAAAGTCCTAATTGATTTTAGATCGAGCGAGCTTACATTAGTAGAGATTTACATTAAGGGCAAGCCTATGGTACCAACTGCATGCATGCGACTTCTTTTGTGAGAGTGAGCGATTTTCTTTGTGAGCATGAATGTGTGGATTGATTTTACTCTCTCTGCTTTTGTTGTGAGGGCACACGGTTTCACGAGGGATAGGTAACGTTATTAGACTTCTCTATGATGTTGGTTGTTCAAGCCATGAGTGCATTGTAACATTGAGTCGGTTTTTGAGGTTAGGATTGTTGTGAGCATGTTGTCTTTGTTCGAATATGTTTAAAGAAGGGCATAAGAAAAGGGAAGTGTGTTGATGCATAGTCTAGAGCCTAATTGTAGCAAATAACCACGGTCATAGGTGCAGTGTGCTTTGAATGATAAGAGTTTAATTTTGTTTCGTCTACTATAGGATGGTTTGTTCGAGGACGAACAAAGGTTTAAGTGTGGGGTAGTGATGTTTGGCATATTTCGATATGTGTTGATGTTACTTTGCCCATGCTTTAACCACTTTTTGATGTTATTTAATCTTTAAAACACCCAACATGGTGTAATTATTGGTTTGATGACTAATTAAGTTATGTGTGACGATTTAAGGTGTTCGGAGTGCAAAATATGAAGAAAAGGTGGTTTAGCTAGAGGAAGAAGGGTTGGATGCGTCGCATCCAACCTAGGAAAACATCATCCTGCATGCAACCTTAGCAGTGAAGTTGGGCCATCGCGTCCGCCATCGCGTGCGAAACTGGGAAGTAGAAGTGAAGCTGGATGCGTCGCGTCCACCATCGCATGCAAGCTGAGAAATAGAGGACAAGGTGGATGCGTCGCATCCACCTTCGCAGGCAAAAATTGAAATGGAGGACAAGGTGGATGCGTCGCATCCACCTTAGCATCAATCCCTGAAGCCGATTTGGACTAGGAATAGGAGAGCTTTGGCCCACGACTTTTGTACGCAATATATAAGCCAAAAATGCCTCCTTTAGGTTATCGAACATATTGGAAAGAGGGAAAAAGCCACGACAAAGCTGTGGAGGCCCGAATTCATCAAGTTTCATCTTTCTCCCACCAAACTTAGTAATTTTTATGTTTCTTTATATGATTTGTTGTTTGGCTACCATGTCTATGTGGAGCTAAACTTCACGTTCTAGGGTTGTGGTTCTTTCATGACTATTGTTATTCGGATATTGATTTTGACTTCTAGATTTATCATATTAGTTTATTTATTCAATCTTGCACTTAATTATTTAATTGCTTGATCACCAATTGAATATTATCTACGAATCTAGAATTGAACTCGAAAGTGGGAATTCTATATTGCATATAGGATTGAGTAGGGCAAGTTCTTGAACTCGGGCATCGGGGAACGGATTCGTGGTTAGGATAGACATATACCTAATTGCCTTGCTTGGTTGATTTACAGGAATTATAAATGCGTTCTTGTTGATTCTAACTCCATAGACATATAGGCGTTAGGTTAGCTTGAATAGGCGAGTAAGAACTCGACAGACTCTTATGAGCAATATTAACCCTGTCAACCAATAAGCTAGACAAATTAGTCGGTCAATTCAATTGAAGAATACAATAGGATTGTTAGATAGCCCATAACCCTAGATCGTTTTCATTACATTGATATCATTAAAATCTGCTCTTTCTCTGTTCAAAGTCTATTATTTATATTTTTCTTATTTAATTAGTTGGAATAAAATATTTTTAGATTTAATTCTTGTTTAGATAATTAAGATAGGCTAATTTAGTTAATAGTTAATCATAAGTCCTCGTGGGTTCGACATCCGACTTTGAGTCACTTTATTACTTGACGACCGCGTATACTTGCGTGAGTGTGTTTGGTCGCAACAGTT
>NW_027175064.1:0-6372 GCF_000390325.3 Nicotiana tomentosiformis
ACTTGAAGCCACGCGGTGTGATAAGGTGGGCTAAAACACGGGAAGCTATTTCGAAAAAATGATTTTCAAAACTAAATGCAAGGCTCCCGCGGTGATATAAGGAATGATTATGATTTTCAAAACTAAATGCAAGGCTCCCGCGGTGACGTCATGCCATGGCCACTCCCTGCCATGTCCTACGTCCTACCATGTCCTGTGTCTTGCCATGTCTTACAATATCATGCGTCCTGCCATGGCCATGTCCTGCCACGTCCGACGTCCCGCCATTGCCACGTACGACCACGCCCTGCCATGTCCTGTCATGTCCTGCATAGTGCCATGGCCATATCCTGCCACGTCTGACGCTATGCTATGGCCATGCCTTGCCATGTCCTGTGTTCTGCCATGGCCATGTCCTGCTATGTCCTGCGTCTTGCCGTGGCCATGTCCTGCTTCATCCGAAGTCGGGCCATGGCCACATACAACACGCCTTGCCATGTCCCGTCATGTCCAGCATCATGCCATGGCCATGTCCTGCCACGTCCGACACCGTGCCATGGCCATGCCCTGCCATGTCCTGCCATGTCCTGCGTCCTGCCATGTCCTGCTATGTCCTGTGTCCTGCCGTGGCCATATCCTACCACGTCTGACGTCGGGCCATGGCCACGTACAACCATGTCATGTCATGTCCTGCGTCGTGCCATGGCCATGCCCTGCCATGTCCTGCATCCTGCCGTGGCCATATCCTGCCACGTCCGACCCCGTGCCATGGCCATGCCCTGCCATGTCCTACGTCCTTCCATGTCCTGTGTCCTGCAGTGGTCATATCCTGCCACGTCTGACGTCGGGCCATGGCCATGTACGACCATTCCCTGCCATATCATGTCATATCCTGTGTCATGCCATGGCCATGTCCTGCTACGTCCGACACTGTGCCATGGCCATGCCCTGCCATGTCCTGCGTCCTGCCGTGGCCATTTCCTGCCACGTCCGACATCGGGCCATGGCCACATACGACCACGCCCTACCATGTCCCATCATGTCCTACATCATGCCATGGCAATGTCCTTCCACGTCCGACGCCGTGCCATGTCCTGCGTCCATCCATGTCCTGCGTCCTACCATGCCCTGCGTCCTGCCATGGCCATGTCCTGCCACGTCCGACGCTGTGCTATGGCCACGCCTTGCCATGTCCTGCGTCCTGCCATGTCATGCGTCCTGCCATGTCATGCGACGTGTGACGCCGTGCCATGGCCACGCCCTGCCATGTTCAACGTCCTACCATGTCCAGAGTCCTTTCATGTTCTGCGTCCTGCCATGGCCATGTCCTGCCACGTTCGACGTCGTGCCATGGCCACGTACGACCATTCCCTGCCATGTTCTGTCATGTCCTGAGTCTTGCCATTGCCATGTCCTGCCACGTCCGACGCTGTGCCATGGCCATGCCTTGCCATGTCCTGCGTCCAGCCATGTCCTGCGTCCTGCCTTGGCCATGTCTTGCCACGTCCGACGTTATGCCATGGCCACGCCCTGCCATGTCCTGAGTCTAGTCATGTCCTGCGTCCTGCCATGGCCATGTCCTACCACGTCCGACGTCGTGCCATGGCCACGTACGACCATTCCCTGCCATGTTCTGTCATGTACTAAGTCGTGCCATTGCCATGTCCTGCCACGTCCGACGCTGTGCCATGGCCATGCCTTGCCATGTCCTGCGTCCAGTCATGTCCTGCGTCCTGCCTTGGCCATGTCCTGCCACGTCCGACGTCATGCCATGGCCACGCCCTGCCATGTCCTACGTCCTACCATGTCCTACGTCCTACCATGTCCTATGTCTTGCCATGTCTTACAATATCATGCGTCCTCCCTTGGCCATGTCCTGCCACGTCCGACGTCCCGCCATTGCCATGCACGACCACGCCCTACCATGTCCTGTCATGTCCTGCGTAGTGCCATGGCCATATCCTGCCACGTCTGACGCCATGCTATGGCCATGCCTTGCCATGTCTTGCATCCTTCCATGGCCATGTCTTGCCACGTCAACCGTCAGGCCATGGCCACGTACGACCACGCCCTGCCATGTCCCGTCATGTCCGACATCATGCCATGGCCATGTCGTGCCACGTCCGACACCGTGCCATGGCCATGCCCCTCCATGTCCTGCCATGTCCTACGTCCTGCCATGGCCATGTCCTACCACGTCCGACACCATGCCATGGATATGCCCTGCCATGTTCTGCGTCCTGTCGTGGCCATGTCCTGCCTCGTCTGACGTCGGGCCATGGCCGCGTATGACCACGCCCTGCCATGTCCTGTCATGTTTTGCATCATGCCATGGCCATGTCCTGCCACGTTCGATGCCGTGCCATGGCCACGCCCTGCCATGACCTGCGTCCTGCCATGTCCTGCGTCCTGCCATGTCCTTCGTTCTGCCATGTCATGCGTCCTACTATACCCTGCGTCCTGCCATGGCCATGTCCTGTGACTTCTGACGTCATGCATTGGCCACGCCCTGCCATGTCCAACTTCCTAGCATGTCTTGAGTCCTGCCATGTTCTGCGTCCTGCCATGGCCATGTCCTACCACGTCTGATGCCGTGCGATGGCCACGCCCTCCCATGTCCTGCAGCCTGCCATGGCCATGTCCTACCACGTCCGATGCCATGCCATGGCCATGCCCTTCCATGTCCTGCCATGTCCTGCGTCCTGCCATGTCCTGCGTCCTGCCATGGCCATGTCCTGCCATGTCCTGTGTCCTGTCATGTCCTGCTACGTCCGACGTCATGCCATGGCCACGCCCTACCCTGTCCTGCGTCCTGCCATGTCCTGCGTCCTGCCATGTCATGCGTCCTGCAATACCCTGCGTCCTAACATGGCCATGTCCTGCCTCGTCCGACGACGTGCCATGGCCACACCCTGACATATCCTGCGTCCTGCCATGTCCTGCGACGTCTGACGTCGTGCCATGGCCATGCCCTGCCATGTCCAATGTCCTGCCATGTCCTGAGTCCTGCCATGGCCATGTCTTGCCACGTCCAAAGCCGTGCGATGGCCACGCCCTCCCATGTCCTGCGTACTGCCTTGGCCATCTCCTACCACGTCCGACGTCGTGCCACGGCCACGCCCTTCCATGTCCTACCATGTCGTGCGTCCTGCCATGTCCTGCATCTTGCCATGTCCTGTGTCCTGCCATGGCCATGTCCTGCCATGTCCGACGTTAGACCATGGCCACGTACGACCACGCCCTGCCATGTCCCGTCATGTCCTGCATCATGCCATGGCCATGTTCTGCCACGTCCTATGTCATGCCATGGCCATGCCCTTCCATGTCCTGCGTCCTTCCATATCCCGAACCCCGCCATGTCCTGCGTCCTACCGTGGCCATATCCTGCCACGTCTGACGTCAGTTCATGGCCACGTACGACCATGCCCTGCCATATCCTGCCATGTCCTGTGTCGTTCTATGTCCATGTCCTGCCATGTCCGACATTGTGCCATGGCCATGCCCTGCTATGTCCTGCGTCTTGCCGTGGCCATGTCCTGCCACGTCCGAAGTCGGGCCATGGCCACATACAACACGCCCTGCCATGTCCCGTCATGTCCAGCATCATGCCATGGCCATGTCCTGCCACATCCGACACCGTGCCATGGCAATGCCCTGCCATGTCCTGCCATGTCCAGCGTCCTGCCATATCCTGCCACGTCCGACACCGTGCCATGGCCATGCCCTGCCATGTCTTGCCATGTCCTGCATCCTGCTATGTCCTGCCATGTCCTGCGTCCTGCCGTGGCCATATCCTACCACGTCTGACATCGGGCCATAGCCACGTACGACCATGTCCTGTCATGTCCTACACCGTGCCATGGCCGTGCCCTGCCATGTCCTGCGTCCTACCGTGGTCATATCCTGCCATGTCTGACGTCGGGCCATGGCCATGTACGACCATTCCCTGCCATGTCCTGCATCATGCCATGGCCATGTCCTGCTACGTCCGACACTGTGCCATGGCCCTGCCTTGCCATGCCCTGCGTCCTACCGTGGCCATGTCCTGCCACATCCCACATCGGGCCATGGCCACATACGACCATGCCCTACCATGTCCCATCATGTCCTACATTATGCCATGGCAATGTCCTTCCACGTCCGACGCCGTGCCATGTCCTGCGTCCATCCATGTCCTGCATCCTACCATGCCCTGCGTCTTGCCATGGCCATGTCCTGCCACGTCCGACGCTGTGCCATGGCCACGCCTTGCCATGTCCTACGTCCTGCCATGTCATGCGACGTCTGACGCCGTGCAATGGCCACGCCCTGCCATGTTCAACGTACTACCATGTCCTGAGTCCAGTCATGTCCTGCGTCCTGCCATGGCCATGTCCTGCCACGTCCGACGTTGTGCCATGGCCACGCCCTGCCATGTCCTACGTCCTACCATGTCCTGCATCCTACCATGCCCTGCGTCCTGCCATGGCCATGTCCTGCCACGTCCGATGTTGTGCCATGGCCACGCCTTGCCATGTCCTGCGTCCTGCCATGTCATGCGACGTCTGACACCGTGCCATGGCCACGCCCTGCCATGTTCAACGTACTACCATGTCCTGAGTCCAATCATGTCCTGTGTCCTGCCATGGCCATGTCTTGCCATGTCCGACGTCGTGCCATGGCCACGCCCTGCCATGTCCTACGTCCTACCATATCCCGTGTCCTATTATGTCTTACAATGTCATGCGTCCTGCCATGGCCATGTCCTACCACGTCTGACGTCGGGCCATGGCCACGTACGACCATTCCCTGCCATGTTCTGTCATGTCCTGAGTCGTGCCATTGCCATGTCCTGCCACGTCCGACGCTGTGCCATGGCCATGCCTTGCCATGTCCTGCGTCCAGTCATGTCCTGCGTCCTGCCTTGGCCATGTCCTGCCACGTCCGATGTCATGCCATGGCCACGCCCTGCCATGTCCTACGTCCTACCATGTCCTATGTCTTGCCATGTCTTACAATATCATGCGTCCTGCCATGGCCATGTCCTGCCACGTCCGACGTCCCGCCATTGCCACGTACGACCACGCCCTGCCATGTCCTGTCATGTCCTGCGTAGTGCCATGGCCATATCCTGCCACGTCTGATGCCATGCTATGGCCATGCCTTGCCATGTCCTGCGTCCTGCAATGGCCATGTCTTGCCACGTCCAACGTCAGGCCATGGCCACGTACGACCATGCCCTGCCATGTCCCGTCATGTCCGACATCATGCCATGGCCATGTCCTGCCATGTCTGACACCGTGCCATGGCCATGCCCCGCCATGTCCTGTGTCCTGCCATGTCCTGCCATGTCCTACGTCCTGCCATGGCCATGTCCTACCACGTCCGACGCCATGCCATGGCCATGCCCTGCCATGTCCTGCGTCCTGCCATGGCCATGTCCTGCCTCGTCCGACGTCGGGCCATGGCCGCATACGACCACGCCCTACCATGTCCCATCATGTCCTACATTATGCCATGGCAATGTCCTTCCACGTCCGACGCCGTGCCATGCCCTGCGTCCATCCATGTCCTGCGTCCTACCATGCCCTGCGTCCTGCCATGGCCATGTCCTGCCACGTCCGACGCTGTGCCATGGCAACGCCTTGCCATGTCCTGCGTCCTGCCATGTCATGCGACGTCTGACGCCGTGCCATGGCCACGCCCTGCCATGTTCAATGTACTACCATGTCCTGAGTCCAGTCATGTCCTGCGTCCTGCCATGGCCATGTCCTGCCACGTCCGACGTCGTGCCATGGCCACGCCCTGCCATGTCCTACGTCCTACCATGTCCTGCCACGTCCTACGTCCTACCACGTCCTGCCATGGCCATGTCCTGCCTCGTCCGACGTCGGGCCATGGCCGCATACGACCACGCCCTACCATGTCCCATCATGTCCTACATTATGCCATGGCAATGTCCTTCCACGTCCGACGCCGTGCCATGTCCTGCATCTATCCATGTCCTGCATCCTACCATGCCCTGCGTCCTGCAATGGCCATGTCCTGCCACGTCCGACGCTGTGCCATGGCCACGCCTTGCCATGTCCTGCGTCCTGCCATGTCTTGCGACGTCTGACGCCGTGCCATGGCCACGCCCTGCCATGTTCAACGTACTACCATGTCCTGAGTCCAGTCATGTCCTGCGTCCTGCCACGTCCGACGTCGTGCCATGGCCACGCCCTGCCATGTCCTACGTCCTACCATGTCCTGTGTCCTGCTATGTCTTACAATGTCATGCGTCCTGCCATGGCCATATCCTGCCACGTCTGACGTCGGGCCATGGCCACGTACGACCATTCCCTGCCATGTTCTGTCATGTCTTGAGTCGTGCCATTGCCATGTCCTGCCACGTCCGACGCTGTGCCATGGCCA
>NW_027175065.1:0-6230 GCF_000390325.3 Nicotiana tomentosiformis
AGTGTTGCGACCAAACACACTCACGCAAGTATACGCGGTCGTCAAGTAATAAAGTGACTAAAAGTCGGATGTCGAACCCACGAGGACTTATGATTAACTATTAACTAACTTAGCCTATCTTAATTATCTAAACAAGAATTAAATCTAAAAATATTTTATTCTAACTAATTAAATAAGAAAAATATAAATAATGAACTTTGAATAGAGAAAGAGCAGAATTTTTTATGATATCAATGTAAGAAAAACGATCTAGGGTTATGGGCTATCTAACAATCCTATTGTATTCTTCAATTGAATTGACCGACTAATTTATCTAGCTTATTGGTTGACAGGGTTAATGCTCATAAGAATCTGTCGAGTTCTTACTCGCCTATTCAAGCTAACCTAACGCCTATATGTCTATGGAGTTAGAATCAACAAGAACGCATTTATAATTCCTGTAAATCAACCAAGCAAGGTAATTAGGTATATGTCTATCCTAACCACGAATCCGTTCCCCGATGCCCGAGTTCAAGAACTTGCCCTACTCAATCCTATATGCAATATAGAATTCCCACTTTCGAGTTCAATTCTAGATTCGTAGATAATATTCAATTGGTGATCAAGCAATTAAATAATTAAGTGCAAGATTGAATAAATAAACTAATATGATAAATCAAGAAGTCAAAATCAATATCCGAATAACAATAGTCATGAAAGAACCACAACCCTAGAACGTGAAGTTTAGCTCCACATAGACATGGTAGCCAAACAACAAATCATACAAAGAAACATAAAAATTACTAAGTTTGGTGGGAGAAAGATGAAACTTGATGAATTCCGGCCTCCACAGCTTTGTCGTGGCTTTTTCCCCCTTCCCAATATGTTAGATAACCTAAAAGAGGCCTTTTAGGCTTATATATTGCGTACAAAAGTCGTGGGCCAAAGCTCTCCTATTCCTAGTCCAAATCGGCTTCAGGGATTGATGCTAAGGTGGATGCGACGCATCCACCTTGTCCTCCATTTCAATTTTTTTGCCTGCGAAGGTGGATGCGACGCATCCACCTTGTCCTCTATTTCTCAGCTTGCATGCGATGGCGGACGCGACGCATCCAGCTTCACTTCTACTTCCCAGTTTCGCACGCGATGGCAGACGCGATGGCCCAACTTCACTGCTAAGGTTGCATGCATGATGATGTTTTCCTAGGTTGGATGCGACGCATCCAACCCTTCTTCCTCTAGCTAAACCACCTTTTCTTCATATTTTGCACTCCGAACACCTTAAATCGTCACACATAACTTAATTAGTCATCAAACCAATAATTACACCATGTTGGGTGTTTTAAAGATTAAATAACATCAAAAAGTGGTTAAAGCATGGGCAAAGTAACATCAACACATATCTAAATATGCCAAACATCACTACTCCACACTTAAACCTTTGTTCGTCCTCGAACAAACCATCCTATAGTAGACGAAACAAAATTAAACTCTTATCATTCAAAGCACACTGCACCTATGACCATGGTTATTTGCTACAATTAGGCTCTAGACTATGCATCAACACACTTCCTTTTTCTTAGGCCCTTCTTTAAACATATTCGAACAAAGACAACATGCTCACAACAATCCTAACCTCAAAAACCGACTCAATGTCACAATGCACTCATGGCTTGAACAACCAACATCATAGAGAAGTCTAATAACGTTACCTATCCCTCGTGAAACGATGTGCCCTCACAACAAAAGCAGAGAGAGTAAAATCAATCCACACATTCATGCTCACAAAGAAAATCGCTCACTCTCACAAAAGAAGTCGCATGCATGCAGTTGGTACCATAGGCTTGCCCTTAATGTAAATCTCTACTAATGTAAGCTCGCTCGATCTAAAATCAATTAGGACTTTTTCATGGTTGTAATGTGGGCTAAGGGACGGGTAGGATATATTTAAGGAATAGTGATTCACCCTCCTAAGCACTTTAACACATCATCAAATAACTTAAGCGCAAATTCTTCAACACCACTTCAATTTCACAAATAATATCACCCCAACAATATTTCCTCCTTCTTTAAGCACTACTTTAATTCATACCCACTAGCAAGAACAAGACAACAATTTATTCATTTATATTTTTCTTTCTTTCAATTTCCGCTAGTGGTGTATTATTTTACAAAATAAGTGCACCCTTCTTTCTTTCATTGGTTCCACTCAAAAGTCACCCCACACTTAGTCCCTTCTTACTTCTTTTAGCGCTCATCTAACAATTAAAGTGCTTTAAGAGGTAAAAGGATCAAAACAATGTCAATTAAGAATAAAAAGGGTATAGGCTTGTAATGTGGGTACCAAATAAAAGGTCTACAGGCTCAAAAGGTTTAACTAGGGATAGATTTTATTTGTGATAAGCAATAAGCTCAAAAAGATCAAAGAAAGCCTAAAATCATTTTTCAAACCGAGCATCACCTAAAATTTCGCTTCAATTCACATACCGGGCAAGTTCTAGACACAAGTACACTACATGGACTACACAAAAACCTCACCACACATGGCACATGACTCACTAAGGGCGGTTACATTCCGACTCTCAAGCAATGCAAGTATTTACGGAGCCACGAGATATTAAGTATTAAACGCAAAGTGAACACAAGTCAAGAAAACGAGAAATAGTCGTCACAAAATATGTTATCCAATATATAAAGGCATCAAGATTAATATCAAAATATAGGGGAGATACTACACATGCCAAAGCATAAATATGCTACTATGAAACAAGTCAAGGGCGCTTAGGTTCATCATTCTTCCTCCTTTTATTTCCTAAATTCCTAATCTACTCGGAAAGAAAAAAACTACCCGGTTCAAACTACATCCCATGGAAAAGAACCGAGGCACAAAGAAAAACCATAGGGGATTATTACTACCTAAAGAAAGCTAAAAGATATATTTTTGGATTTTTTTTTAGACTATAATCCCTCAAGAAAACTGTCTAGGAGATCAATCGTCAGGAAAAGTCCAATTTTTCTACTTTTTTTTATTTTTTTTTCCACAAAAGCTACTACACTTAAGAATGAGTACTACAACTAAGCTAAAATAGCATAGAAACTCATCCAAACGATCTCCTCACCCCACACTTAAAAGTTTGCAATGTCCTCAATGCACACTATAAATAATAAGAGGGTAAACGAGACTCCCTGGTAGGCCAAAGGCTGAAGAAATAGCGGCTCACGAGGTACTCAGACTTTCCCCAGGCATCGTCCTTTGTGTGGGAACCCCACACTTAGTCCTCACCATCTAGCTCGCTTTTGCACTCTTCTAATGGCTTTACTTCCTATGCTCATAATCCTACAAAACAAAAATAAATACTACAAAATAATAAAAATAAAATAAAATAAAAAGTAAACAAAAATAAAAGAAAGCAGTAAATCTGGGTTGCCTCCCAACAAGCGCCTGATTTAACATAGCGGCACGACGTGAACCACTTTTTGCCTCCACCTCGAACTTATGAATTGAGCCCCTAACATGGCATCCAGTTTGCGGCTATGCTCCAGTGGTGGGGCTACAAAGATAACCAGGCCAAGTAATAAATTTTTCACTTTACACTTCTCGGCCTTTAGATGAGGAATGTATTTTTTGCTTTTTGGCATGACAAATTCAAAAATATAGGCATCATGTTCCTCTTCCATTGACTCCTCCAAAGGCTTAGATGACTCGATTTCCATGTCATCATCCAAATACAATGTCGAAAAATGTTTAGAATGAGGACCAACACGCCCCAACTTTAGAATTGTATTACTATTTATATCCTCATATGTGCACACATTAGAGTCTTCAAATATAACATTATCTGCTACCTCGCATGGCTCTAGTGTACTTTTCTCAACATGGGCATCATCAACAGAAATATGCTCGAATGATTGGCTCTCCACTTTTAGCTCCTCAATTTGGCGTATAAGCTCCTTTTCAGCTTCTGACAACTCATTACTATTTTGTTGGGCGTTAGACGCAACAACCTTTGCATTTAATTTATCTTGCAAGTCGTGAATAGTAGTGACAAATTTATAGATCCCTTGTCCCAGTTTAGATCTTCCCTCTATAAAGTGTCTCATCCCATCAGTAAGTTCCTCATGTTGAGCTTCATATATTTCTAACTTTTCAGCCTGTTCTGCCTGCCAAGTTTGGCTCAAAATCTCCTCTTTTTCAAAAATTTTCTCTTGCTGGTACTCGCTCTCTTCATTCAATTCTTCCATATTGGCCTTCATTCTTGTGATTGCTGCCCTCATTCTTTTCATATCTTTTTTGAGTTCATCATGTTGCTCTGCTACTTGCCTCAGAATATCCCTAATATATGCATCAGGCTCTATATCCTGCACTTCATTGCCCCTATCAAACTCAGAAATATCATTAGAAAGATCATAATAAGGGCTCAGAGAAGGATGAACAAAATTAGGACAACCATCCCAATGGCCATCTTGACCACCACACATATTACAAATATTCCACTCAAAGGATTGAGATTGTGCGCACAACTCGCTCCTGGGAACATTCTGACAATTTTTCCACCAGTGGGGTCCTCCACAATATGGACAAGGATCATCAAAATAAGAATAACCATCATTCGAACAATTTTTATTCCAAGATGCCATGCTAAAATAAATAAAAAATACTAACTAAAATAAAATAATAAAAAAAAACATGAATAGTATAGTGGTAAGTATTCCCGCCTGTCACGCGGGTGACCCGGGTTCGATCCCCGGCAACGGCGCCAAAAACTTGTTGCGACCAAACACACTCACGCAAGTATACGCGGTCGTCAAGTAATAAAGTGACTAAAAGTCGGATGTCGAACCCACGAGGACTTATGATTAACTATTAACTAACTTAGCCTATCTTAATTATCTAAACAAGAATTAAATCTAAAAATATTTTATTCTAACTAATTAAATAAGAAAAATATAAATAATGAACTTTGAACAGAGAAAGAGCAGAATTTTTTATGATATCAATGTAAGAAAAACGATCTAGGGTTATGGGCTATCTAACAATCCTATTGTATTCTTCAATTGAATTGACCGACTAATTTATCTAGCTTATTGGTTGACAGGGTTAATGCTCATAAGAATCTGTCGAGTTCTTACTCGCCTATTCAAGCTAACCTAACGCCTATATGTCTATGGAGTTAGAATCAACAAGAACGCATTTATAATTCCTGTAAATCAACCAAGCAAGGTAATTAGGTATATGTCTATCCTAACCACGAATCTGTTCCCCGATGCCCGAGTTCAAGAACTTGCCCTACTCAATCCTATATGCAATATAGAATTCCCACTTTCGAGTTCAATTCTAGATTCGTAGATAATATTCAATTGGTGATCAAGCAATTAAATAATTAAGTGCAAGATTGAATAAATAAACTAATATGATAAATCAAGAAGTCAAAATCAATATCCGAATAACAATAGTCATGAAAGAACCACAACCCTAGAACGTGAAGTTTAGCTCCACATAGACATGGTAGCCAAACAACAAATCATACAAAGAAACATAAAAATTACTAAGTTTGGTGGGAGAAAGATGAAACTTGATGAATTCCGGCCTCCACAGCTTTGTCGTGGCTTTTTCCCCCTTCCCAATATGTTAGATAACCTAAAAGAGGCCTTTTTGGCTTATATATTGCGTACAAAAGTCGTGGGCCAAAGCTCTCCTATTCCTAGTCCAAATCGGCTTCAGGGATTGATGCTAAGGTGGATGCGACGCATCCACCTTGTCCTCCATTTCAATTTTTTTGCCTGCGAAGGTGGATGCGACGCATCCACCTTGTCCTCTATTTCTCAGCTTGCATGCGATGGCGGACGCGACGCATCCAGCTTCACTTCTACTTCCCAGTTTCGCACGCGATGGCAGACGCGATGGCCCAACTTCACTGCTAAGGTTGCATGCATGATGATGTTTTCCTAGGTTGGATGCGACGCATCCAACCCTTCTTCCTCTAGCTAAACCACCTTTTCTTCATATTTTGCACTCCGAACACCTTAAATCGTCACACATAACTTAATTAGTCATCAAACCAATAATTACACCATGTTGGGTGTTTTAAAGATTAAATAACATCAAAAAGTGGTTAAAGCATGGGCAAAGTAACATCAACACATATCGAAATATGCCAAACATCACCTAGGTACATAGGTTTTACGTGTCAAAAGTAGGAATAGTAGAATCTCACGGATCGGTACAGAAACTTTTGTATTTATCTTCGAGA
>NW_027175066.1:0-6197 GCF_000390325.3 Nicotiana tomentosiformis
AAATAAGATGACACATAGGAATAAGTAGATCCTAGATCAAATAGAACTGAAACATCTCTATGGCAAATTGGAACAATACCTATATTCACAACATCGGATGACTCGGCCTCAGGCCTAGCTGGAAAAACATAAAATCGGGGCTGGGCCCCACCACTCTGAACTGCATCCCTGGGACGGCCTCTAACGGCCTGACCTCCACCTCTAGCTGCCTGACCCCTACCTCTAGCTGGCTAAGCAGGTGGTAAAGCAACCGGTGCTGGAACCATAACATGAGAACCCTGCTACTCATGCTGCCCTGAGACATGGGACATAATATAACAATGTGCCTCGGATCACCACAAGTATAACAGGACCTCGGCTGCTGTGACTGCTGACCCGAACGAGCCGAATAACCGCTGTAGTGACTCTGGAGTGGTGGTGCACTGATAGGAGTTGAATGTGCACTAAATGCTGACTGTCCAGAGTAAGGCATAATAGGACCGTGACTCCCCAAAGCACCAAAAAATGCCTGAAGTGTTGAATGAAATGGTCTGGGAGGATAACCCCTACCAAAATTACCTATGCCTCCAGATGAGGCACCACTGAAACCACCGAATTGGCGAGGCCTCTTATCAGACCTCTGTCCTCTCTCCTGTGCAAGAACCATTTCGATCCTCCTCGCGACATTAGCAGCCGCCTGAAAGGAAATCTCACTTCCGACCTTCTTGGCCATCTGAAGCCTTATAGGGTGAGTGAGTCCCTCAATAAACCTCCTCACTCTCTCTCCCTCAGTAGGTAGTAAAAGGAGAGCATGACGGGCTAAATCCACAAAACGGGACTCATACTGACTAACAGTCATACTGCTCTGCTGTTGACACTCAAATTGCCTGCGGTAATCCTCTCTCAATGTGATAGGGAGAAACTTCTCCAGAAATAGCCGTGAGAACTATTCCCAGGTCAATGCAGGCAGTCCAACTAGTTTGGTCAATGTATAATCTCTCCACCACCTCTTAGCGGAACCTGTCATCTGAAATACAGCAAAATCGACCCCATTGGTCTCAACTATACCCATGTTCCGCAGTACCTCATGGCAGCGGTCAAGATAATCCTGTGGGTCCTCAGAAGGTGAACCACAGAAATGAACTGGAAAGAGTTTAGTAAACTTATCCAGTCTCAATAAGGCCTCAGAAGACATAAAGGCCCTATCACCGGCCTATGCCGCAACAACTGGCTGAATTACCCCAACTGGCGGGGGCTACTGGAGCCTGATTCTGAAGAGCCATCTACTCCGGAGCTGGAGTAGTGGGAGTTTGTGCTCCTCCCTCAGCCTGCGAGATGGCTGGTGCCACTGGAAATGTACTATTCCGGGCCACGCCCTCCATAAGACTTACCAAACGGACTAGAGCGTCCTGAAGCACTGTAGTGGCTATAAATCCTTCCGGGACCTGAACTGGTCCAACCGATACAGTCTGAACGGGGACCTCTTCCTGAAGATCCACCTGAGGTTCTACAACAGGTGCTGCCGCTCGAGCTCTAGACTGAGCTCTACCTCTGCCTCTGCCTCTGCCTCGGCCTCGAGCATGACCTTGACCTCGACCTCTACCCCTGGCCATAGTTGCCACTGGGGGCTCTGGTCCCTGTCCGTCAGTAGATGTATTACGTGTTCTTGCCATCTGTGAGATAATAAGAATAGAATGGTTTAATTATCGATGATAGAATAAAATCACACGATAGGATAAGAAAGAAGTGATGTTGTTCCTAAACTTCATAGCCTCTGAGAGATAAGTACAGACGTCTCCGTACCGATCCTTCAGACTCTACTAAGTTTGCTCGTGACTCATGAGACATATGTAACCTAGTGCTCTGATACCAACTGTCACAACCCGAAATTTCCATCTTCGGGACCGTGATGACGCCTAACATTTCACTTTCTAGGCAAGCCAACGTTAGAATAATAATCCATAATAATAAAGATGTCTAAATACCATCCCAGAACCGGAGTCACAAGTGCACGAGCTTCTAGAATAATACAAATAAAGGTCTGAATAAAATTCAAGTTGTTTGAAATATAATACACAGCTAGGACAATATAGAAGGGGACTTCAGAACTGCGAACGCTGTGCAGTTATACCTCAAGTCTCCACTGGTAGCTGTATCCGGGCAAATCTATGGTACGCCGCTCGGACCAACTCCGAAATCTGCACAAGAAGTGCAGAGTGCAGTATCAGTATAACTGACCCCATGTACTGGTAAGTATCGAGCCTAACCTCGACGAAGTAGTGACGAGGCTAAGACAAGACACGTACATAAACAACCTGTACAAATTTATACAAATACGAAGTAACAATGATAGAATAAATAACAATTTATAAATTGGGCGGGAACATGCGAAGGGAAGGATATACTAATTTCAGCAGGAGAAGTGTCACTTAGCAGCCAATTAATGTATCAACAATAAAATGAGCAATTGATAATCTAAAAATGGCACGGCATCACCCTTCGTGCTTTTACTCTCATTTGGCACAGCATCACCTTTCGTGCTTTTATACTCACAATTGGCATGAAAACATCCTCCGTGCTTTTACACTCATAAATGGCACGGCAACACCCTTCGTGCTTTTACTCTCACAAATGGCACGACAACACCCTTCGTGCTTTACACTCTTCCTTACCATGAAAATAATAATATAAATTCAGAAGAGTATTTAAGTGCGGGGATATACACTTTATCAATCAATTCAATATCAAAATACCAACTTCACCTTCCAAAATATTCATCAATAATTAAATGAATAATAACTTCACAAATAATGATCAAATAAGCATGTGATAATTATTGCAGGAATTCAAGAATTAACATTTGACAAAGAATATGAGTGAAACAATTAATATAATAATTAATTCATGATTTAAAATGATTTATGATTTTTCAAGTAATTATGCAAACAATTAATTTGACGACGTATAGACACTCGTCACCTTGCCTATACGTCATACACATGCATCTCACATAACAAATAATTTAAGGGTTTATTCCCTCAAGTCAAGGTTAACCACGACACTTACCTCGCTTGCAACCAAATTCAAGAATCCAATAAACCTTTGCCTCGCGAATTCGTGTTCGAAATCTTCAAATCTAGTCATAAAAAATTCAATATACTCAATATAAATCATAGGAATTAATTCCATATGAATTTGCTAATTTTCTGGATTAAAATCCGAAATTCATCTCCAAAATTAACAGTGGGGCCCACGTCTCGAATCTCGAATAAACTTACGAAATCCGAACACCCGTTCCGAGACGAGTCCAACCAAATAAAAATTACCAAATTCCGACATCGATTAGCTTTCAAATCCTTATTTTACATTTTAAGAAATTTTTATAAAAATTTAAATTTCTTGCATCTAAATCTGAAATAAGTGATGAATATAGACATGGATTTATGAAATATAAACACTTTTGGTTATAGAACACTTACACACTTCAAAGTCGTGAAAATACCCTTTGAAATCGCCCAAATCCGAGACTTAAAACTCAAAAATGAGTAAAAATGACGACTTCTGAATTTATGGGCTCTGCCCAGTCGTTTTCGCATCTGCGGATAAAAGTTCCTTATTTGCGGACTCGCATTTGCGAGACAAGGCTCGCATTTGCGGTGCTAGGCTGCCAGGTGAAGTTTTGTATTTGAGGACATTCCTGTCGCACCTGCGACATCCGCTTTTGCGCAAAATTGCCGCACCTGCAAAGACTCCAGGATAGCCCAGTCCCGCATCTTCACAATTCCGTCGTACCTGATGCCAATACCCTCGCAAGTGCGATTACATTAGAGGCATCAAATTTGTAGAATTTGCTTAAGTTCACGATTTGATCCGATTTCGATCTGAATCACTCGGGGTACTCGGGACCCCGTCCGAATATACCAATAAGTCCCGTAACATGATACGGACTAACTCGGGGTCTCATATCACGTCAAACAATGCTGAAATTACAATTCACACCTCGATTTGAACTTTTGATTTTAAACTTTTTAATTTATAAATCTCGTGCCAAAACATATTAAATGATTCTGGTATGTCTTCAAATTTGGTACACAAGACATAAATGACATAACGAAGCTATTCCAATTTCCAGAATCAGATTCCGGCTCCGATATCAAAAAGTCAACTCCATGGTCAAACTTGAAAACCTTAAGCCTTTAAATTACTAGTTTCCGTTAAATGGTTATAACTTGAGTTAGAGACCTCCAAATTAAATTCCGGGCATATGCCCAAGTCCCAAATCACGATACGGACCTAACAGAACTGTCAAAATACTTATCCGGTTCTGTTTGCTCAAAATGTTGACCAAAGTCAACTCAGTTGAGTTTTAAGGCTCTATTTCACATTTTAATCCATTTTTCATATAAAAACTTTTCGGAAAATTATACGGACTACACACGCATGTCGAGGAATGATAAATAGTGCTTTTCGATGTCTTAGAACATAGAATTAATTATTAAATTTAAAGATAAACGTTTGGGTCATCACACAAGGCCCCACTGAAAAATAAATAAGAAGACTGAACAAGTGTAAGGCAGTGTAATAATGACAGTAATGAAATTGAATTAATAAATAGCATATCAAGATTTAGCTACATGGAACTAAGCAATAAGTGCAACACAGAGAAACAAATAAAAATGCTAAAGAAACAACAACCAAAGACAAGTGCAACAATGGAGAAATGCCAATAAGAGTCACTACCGAGGTACCGCTTCGTAGTCTCAAATCATAAGAATAAGTCACAATCTTTCCTTATATCACCGCGGGAGCCTTGCATTTAGTTTTGAAAATTATTTTCCCGAAATAGCATCCCGCGTTTTAGCCCACCTTATCACACCGCATGGCTTCTAGTGGTTCCCCTACTAGCCACACGTATCAAGCCCACCTTATCTCACTGCATGCGTTTCAACCCCAAAACCTTATACCACCGCATGCATATCAATATCACAACGTATCACAAATCGCACCTCAAGTGCCCAATATCACAACTTTCTAGAGAAACCAACAACTTTCAAAATCGGAATCTGACTCCGATATCAATAAAGTCAACTCCCGGTCAAAATTTCCAAATCTTCCAAACCTTCAACTTTCCAACTTTAGCCAATTCACGCCGAAATGACCTACGGACCTTCAAATCAACATCCGGACATGCTCCCAAGTCTAAAATCACCACATAGAGCTATTGGAACCGTCAAAACTCCATTCCAGGGTCGTCTACACAAAAGTCAAACTACGATCAACTCTTAAAACTTAAACCTCCAAGTTAGGGTCTATGTGTCCCATTCCACTCCGAAACTCAAGAGAAACCAAAACCAAACACCCCTAAAAGTCACATAAACACAATATAGCACAAAGGAGGTAATAAACAGGGTATCAGGGCTAAAATACTCAAAACGACCCGCCGGGTCGTTACATCCTCCCCCTGTTAAAACAAATGTTAGTCCTCGAACAAGTATAGAGACATACCTGAAGTGGTGAAAAGATGAGGATAGCGGCTACGCATATCATTATCGGTTCCCAAGTTGCCTCCTTGACAGGTTGACCCCTCCACTAAACCTTCACTGAAGCAATGTTCTTCGACCTCAACTTTCGAACCTACCTGTCCAAAATGTCCACCAGCTCCTCAACACAAGACAAATTCTTGTCCAACTGGACTGAGATGAAATCTAACCCATGAGACAGATCACCACAATGTGTTCGGAGCATAGAAACATGGAATACTGGATGAACTACAACTGACTAGGTGGCAGTGCAAGTCTGTAGGCCACCTCTCCAATCCTCTCAAAAATATCAAATGGTCTAATATTCCTGGGGCTCAACTTGCCCTTCTTCCTGAACCTCATAACACCCTTAATGGGCGAAACCCCAAGTAAGACCCGCTCCCCCAACATGAATGCAACGTCGCGAACCTTCCGATCCGCATAACTCGTCTGTCTAGATTGGGCTGTGCGAAGCCGATCTTGAATCAATTTAACCCTTTTTCAAAGCATCTTGAACCAAGTCTGTACCCAATAGCGTAGCCTCACCCGGCTCAAACTAAGCCATCGGAGACCGACACCTCCTTCCATACAAGGCCTCACATGGAGCCATCTGAATGCTCGACTGGTAGTTATTGTTGTAGGCAAACTCCGCAAGTGGAAAAAACTGGTCTCAAGAGCATATCCTCCAATATTTGAATA
>NW_027175067.1:0-6192 GCF_000390325.3 Nicotiana tomentosiformis
ATTGCGTTGTTGATGTTTGGCATATTTCGATATGTGTTGATGTTACTTTGCCCATGTTTTAACCACTTTTTGATGTTATTCAATCTTTAAAACACCCAACATGGTGTAATTATTGGTTTGATGACTAATTAAGTTATGTGTGACGATTTAAGGTGTTCGGAGTGCAAAATATGAAGAAAAGGTGGTTTAGCCAGAGGAAGAAGGGTTGGATGCGTCGCATCCAACCTAGGAAAACATCATCCTGCATGCAACCTTAGCAGTGAAGTTGGGCCATAGCGTCCGCCATCGCGTGCGAAACTGGGAAGTAGAAGAGAAGGCTGGATGCGTCGCGTCCGCCATCGCATGCAAAGCTGAGAAATAGAGGACAAGGTGGATGCGTCGCATCTACCTTCGCAGAAAAAAAATTGAAATGGAGGACAAGGTGGATGCGTCGCATCCACCTTAGCATCAATCCCTGAAGCCGAATTGGACTAGGAATAGGAGAGCTTTGGCCCACGACTTTTGTACGCAATATATAAGCTAAAAACGCCTCTTTTAGGTCATCTAACATATTGGGAAGGGGGAAAAAGCCACGACAAAGCTGTGGAGGCCGGAATTCATCGAGTTTCATCTTTCTCCCACCAAACTTAGTAATTTTTATGTTTCTTTATATGATTTGTTGTTTGGCTACCATGTCTATGTGGAGCTAAACTTCACGTTCTAGGGTTGTGGTTCTTTCATGACTATTGTTAGTCGGATATTGATTTTGACTTCTTGATTTATCATATTAGTTTATTTATTCAATCTTGCACTTAATTATTTAATTGCTTGATCACCAATTGAATATTATCTACGAATCTAGAATTGAACTCGAAAGTGGGAATTCTATATTGCATATAGGATTGAGTAGGGCAAGTTCTTGAACTCGGGCATCGGGGAACGGATTCGTAGTTAGGATAGACATATACCTAATTGCCTTGCTTGGTTGATTTACAGGAATTATAAATGCGTTCTTGTTGATTCTAACTCCATAGACATATAGGCGTTAGGTTAGCTTGAATAGGCGAGTAAGAACTCGACAGATTCTTATGAGCATTAACCCTGTCAACCAATAAGCTAGATAAATCAGTCGGTCAATTCAATTGAAGAATACAATAGGATTGTTAGATAGCCCATAACCCTAGATCGTTTTCATTACATTGATATCATAAAAATCTGCTCTTTCTCTTTTCAAAGTTTATTATTTATATTTTTCTTATTTAATTAGTTTAGAATAAAATATTTTTAGATTTAATTCTTGTTTAGATAATTGGGATAGTCTAATTTAGTTAATAGTTAATCATAAGTCCTCGTGGGTTCGACATCCGACTTTTAGTCACTTTATTACTTGACGACCGCGTATACTTGCGTGAGTGTGTTTGGTCGCAACAAGTTTTTGGCGCCGTTGCCGGGGACTTAGAAATTTGCTATTTTTCTAGATTAGACAATTTTTTTATCTATTCATGTTTTTTTTATTATTTTATTTTAGTTAGTATTTTTTATTTATTTTAGCATGGCATCTTGGAATAAAAATTGTTCGAATGATGGTTATTCTTATTTTGATGATCCTTGTCCATATTGTGGAGGACCCCACTGGTGGAAAAATTGTCAGAATGTTCCCAGGAGCGAGTTGTGCGCACAATCTCAATCCTTTGAGTGGAATATTTGTAATATGTGTGGTGGTCAAGATGGCCATTGGGATGGTTGTCCTAATTTTGTTCATCCTTCTCTGAGCCCTTATTATGATCTTTCTAATGATATTTCTGAGTTTGATAGGGGCAATGAAGTGCAGGATATGGAGCATGATGCATATATCAGGGATATTCTGAGGCAAGTAGCAGAGCAACAGGATGAACTCAAAAAAGATATGAAAAGAATGAGGGCAGCAATCACAAGAATGAAGGCCAATATGGAAGAATTGAATGAAGAGAGCGAGTACCAGCAAGAGAAAATTTTTGAAAAAGAGGAGATTTTGAGCAAAACTTGGCTGGCAGAACAGGCTGAAAAGTTAGAAATATATGAAGCTCAACATGAGGAACTTACTGATGAGATGAGACACTTTATAGAGGGAAGATCTAAACTGGGACAAGGGATCTATAAATTTGTCACTACTATTCACGACTTGCAAGATAAATTAAATGCAAAGGTTGTTACGTCTATCGCCCAACAAAATAGTAATGAGTTGTCAGAAGCTGAAAAGGAGCTTATACGCCAAATTGAGGAGCTAAAAGTGGAGAGCCAATCATTCGAGCATATTTCTGTTGATGATGCCCATGTTGAGAAAAGTACACTAGAGCCATGCGAGGTAGCAGATAATGTTATATTTGAAGACTCTAATGTGTGCACATATGAGGATATAAATAGTAATACAATTCTAAAGTTGGGGCGTATTGGTCCTCATTCTAAACATTTTTCGACATTGTATTTGGATGATGACATGGAAATCGAGTCATCTAAGCCTTTGGAGGAGTCAATGGAAGAGGAACATGATGCCTATATTTTTGAATTTGTCATGCCAAAAAGCAAAAAATACATTCCTCATCTAAAGGCCGAGAAGTGTAGAGTGAAAAATTTATTACTTGGCCTGGTTATCTTTGTAGCCCCACCACTGGAGCATAGCCGCAAACTGGATGCCATGTTAGGGGCTCAATTCATAAGTTCGAGGTGGAGGCAAAAATTGGTTCACGTCGTGCCGCTACGTTAAATCAGGCGCTTGTTGGGAGGCAACCCAGCGTTACTGCTTTCTTTTATTTTTGTTTACATTTTATTTTATTTTATTTTTATTATTTTGTAGTATTTATTTTTGTTTTGTAGGATTATGAGCATAGGAAGCAAAACCATTAGAAGAGTGCAAAAGCGAGCTAGATGGTGAGGACTAAGTGTGGGGTGCCCACACAAAGGACGATGCCTGGGGGAAGTCTGAGTACCTCGTGAGCCGCTATTGCTTCGGCCTTTGGCCTACCAGGGAGTCTCGTTTACCCTCTTATTATTTATAATGTGCATTGAGGACATTGCAAAATTTTAAGTGTGGGGTGAGGAGATCGTTTGGATAAGTTTCTGTGCTATTTTAGCTTAGTTGTAGTACTCATTCTTAAGTGTAGTAGCTTTTGTGAAGGAAAAAAAATGAAAAATTAGAAAAATTGGACTTTTCCCGACGATTGATCTCCTAGACAGTTTTCTTGAGGGATTAAAGTCTAAACAAAAATCCAAAATATATCTTTTAGCTTTCTTTAGGTAGTAATAATCCCCTATGGTTTTTCTTTGTGCCTCGGTTCTTTTCCATGGGATGTAGTTTGAACCGGGTAGTTTTTTTCTTTCCGAGTAGATTAGGAATTTAGGGAATAAAAGGAGCAAGAATGATTAACCTAGGCGCCCTTGACTTGTTTGATAGTAACATATTTATACTTTCGCATGTGTAGTATCTTCTGTATGATTTGAAATTATTGATGATGCCTTGTTAAAATGGATAGCATGTTTTGTGGCGCTTATTTCTCATTTTCTTGACTTGTGTTCACTTTGCGCTTAATGCTTAATATCTCGTGGCTCCGTGAATACTTGCATTACTTGAGAGTCGGAATGTAACCGTCCTTAATGAGTCATGTGCCATGTGTGGTGAGGTTTTTGTGTAGTCCATGTATTGTACTTGTGTCTAGAACTTGCCCGGTATGTGAGTTGAAGCGAAATTTTAGGTGATGCTCGGTTTGAAAAATAATTTTAGGCTTTCTTTGATCTTTTTGAGCTTATTGCTTATCACAAATAAAATCTATCCCTAGTTAACCCTTTTGAGCCTATAGACCTTTTATTTGGTACCCACATTACAAGCCTATACCCTTTTTATTCTTAATTGACATTGTTTTGATCCTTTTACCTCTTAAAGCACTTTAATTGTTAGATGAGCGCTAAAAGAAGTAAGAAGGGACTAAGTGTGGGGTGACTTTTGAGTGGAACCAATGAAAGAAAGAAGGGTGCACTTATTTTGTAAAATAATACACCACTAGCGGAAATTAAAAGAAGAAAAAAAGAAGAGAAAAATCTGGAAAAAAAAAGAAAGAAAAATATAAATGAATAAATTGTTATCTTGTTCTTGCTAGTGGGTATGAATTAAAGTAGTGCTTAAAGAAAAAGGGACTGTTTTGGGGGTGATATTGTTTGTGAAATTGAAGTGGTGTTGAAGAATTTGCGCTTAAAGTAATTTTGTGATGTATTAAAGTGCTTAGGAGGGTGAGTCACTATTCCTTAAATATATCCTACCCGTCCCTTAGCACACATTACAACCATGAAAAAGTCCTAATTGATTTTAGATCGAGCGAGCTTACATTAGTAGAGATTTACATTAAGGGCAAGCCTATGGTACCAACTACATGCATGTGACTTCTTTTGTGAGAGTGAGCGATTTTCTTTGTGAGCATGAGATTCGAATGTGTGGATTGATTCTACTCTCTCTGCTTTTGTTGTGAGGGCACATGGTTTCACGAGGGATAGGTAACGTTATTAGACTTCTCTATGATGTTGGTTGTTCAAGCCATGAGTGCATAGTGACATTGAGTCGGTTTTTGAGGTTAGGATTTTTGTGAGCATGTTGTCTTTGTTCGAATATTTTTAAAAGAATGGCTTAAGTAAAGCGAAGGGTATGTGATGCATAGCCTAGAGCCTAATTGTTGCAAATAACCACGGTCAGAGGTGCAGTGTGCTTTGAATGATAAGAGCTCAATTTTTTTTCGTCTACTATAGGATGGTTTGTTCGAGGACGAACAAAGGTTTAAGTGTGGGGTAGTGATGTTTGGCATATTTCGATATGTGTTGATGTTACTTTGCCCATGTTTTAACCACTTTTTGATGTTATTCAATCTTTAAAACACCCAACATGGTGTAATTATTGGTTTGATGACTAATTAAGTTATGTGTGACGATTTAAGGTGTTCGGAGTGCAAAATATGAAGAAAAGGTGGTTTAGCCAGAGGAAGAAGGGTTGGATGCGTCGCATCCAACCTAGGAAAACATCATCCTGCATGCAACTTTAGCAGTGAAGTTGGGCCATAGCGTCCGCCATCGCGTGCGAAACTGGGAAGTAGAAGAGAAGGCTGGATGCGTCGCGTCCGCCATCACGTGCAAAGCTGAGAAATAGAGGACAAGGTGGATGCGTCGCATCCACCTTCGCAGAAAAAAATTGAAATGGAGGACAAGGTGGATGCGTCGCATCCACCTTAGCATCAATCCCTGAAGCCGAATTGGACTAGGAATAGGAGAGCTTTGGCCCACGACTTTTGTACGCAATATATAAGCTAAAAATGCCTCTTTTAGGTCATCTAACATATTGGGAAGGGGGAAAAAGCCACGACAAAGCTGTGGAGGCCGGAATTCATCGAGTTTCATCTTTCTCCCACCAAACTTAGTAATTTTTATGTTTCTTTATATGATTTGTTGTTTGGCTACCATGTCTATGTGGAGCTAAACTTCACGTTCTAGGGTTGTGGTTCTTTCATGACTATTGTTAGTCGGATATTGATTTTGACTTCTTGATTTATCATATTAGTTTATTTATTCAATCTTGCACTTAATTATTTAATTGCTTGATCACCAATTGAATATTATCTACGAATCTAGAATTGAACTCGAAAGTGGGAATTCTATATTGCATATAGGATTGAGTAGGGCAAGTTCTTGAACTTGGGCATCGGGGAACGGATTCGTAGTTAGGATAGACATATACCTAATTGCCTTGCTTGGTTGATTTACAGGAATTATAAATGCGTTCTTGTTGATTCTAACTCCATAGACATATAGGCGTTAGGTTAGCTTGAATAGGCGAGTAAGAACTCGACAGATTCTTATGAGCATTAACCCTGTCAACCAATAAGCTAGATAAATCAGTCGGTCAATTCAATTGAAGAATACAATAGGATTGTTAGATAGCCCATAACCCTAGATCGTTTTCATTACATTGATATCATAAAAATCTGCTCTTTCTCTTTTCAAAGTTTATTATTTATATTTTTCTTATTTAATTAGTTTAGAATAAAATATTTTTAGATTTAATTCTTGTTTAGATAATTGGGATAGTCTAATTTAGTTAATAGTTAATCATAAGTCCTCGTGGGTTCGACATCCGACTTTTAATCACTTTATTACTTGACGACCGCGTATACTTGCGTGAGTGTGTTTGGTCGCAACAGT
>NW_027175068.1:0-6175 GCF_000390325.3 Nicotiana tomentosiformis
GAGTGTTGCGACCAAACACACTCACGCAAGTATACGCGGTCGTCAAGTAATAAAGTGACTCAAAGTCGGATGTCGAACCCACGAGGACTTATGATTAGCTATTAACTAAATTAGCCTATCTTAATTATCTAAATAAGAATTAAATCTAAAAATATTTTATTCTAACTAATTAAATAAGAAAAATATAAATAATAAACTTTGAACAGAGAAAGAGCAGATTTTAATGATATCAATGTAATGAAAACGATCTAGGGTTATGGGCTATCTAACAATCCTATTGTATTCTTCAATTGAATTGACCGACTAATTTATCTAGCTTATTGGTTGACATGGTTAATATTGCTCATAAGAATCTGTCGAGTTCTTACTCGCCTATTCAAGCTAACCTAACGCCTATATGTCTATGGAGTTAGAATCAACAAGAACGCATTTATAATTCCTGTAAATCAACCAAGCAAGGTAATTAGGTATATGTCTATCCTAACCACGAATCCGTTCCCCGATGCCCGAGTTCAAGAACTTGCCCTACTCAATCCTATATGCAATATAGAATTCCCACTTTCGAGTTCAATTCTAGATTCGTAGATAATATTCAATTGGTGATCAAGCAATTAAATAATTAAGCGCAAGATTGAATAAATAAACTAATATGATAAATCAAGAAGTCAAAATCAATATCCGAATAACAATAGTCATGAAAGAACCACAACCCTAGAACGTGAAGTTTAGCTCCACATAGACATGGTAGCCAAACAACAAATCATATAAAGAAACATAAAAATTACTAAGTTTGGTGGGAGAAAGATGAAACTTGATGAATTCCGGCCTTCACAGCTTTTTCCTCGTTTTTTTTCTCTTCCCAATATGTTAGATAACCTAAAAGAGGCATTTTTAGCTTATATATTGCGTACAAAAGTCGTGGGCCAAAGCTCTCCTATTCCTAGTCCAATTCGGCTTCAGGGATTGATGCTAAGGTGGATGCGACGCATCCACCTTGTCCTCCATTTCAATTTTTGCCTGCGAAGGCGGATGCGACGCATCCACCTTGTCCTCTATTTCTCAGCTTCGCATGCGATGGTGGACGCGACGCATCCAGCTTCACTTCTACTTCCCAGTTTCGCACGCGATGGCGGACGCGATGGCACAACTTCACTGCTAAGGTTGCATGCAGGATGATGTTTTCCTAGGTTGGATGCGACGCATCCAACCCTTCTTCCTCTAGCTAAACCACCTTTTCTTCATATTTTGCACTCCGAACACCTTAAATCGTCACACATAACTTAATTAGTCATCAAACCAATAATTACACCATGTTGGGTGTTTTAAAGATTAAATAACATCAAAAAGTGGTTAAAGCATGGGTAAAGTAACATTAACACATATCGAAATATGCCAAACATCACTACCCCACACTTAAACCTTTGTTCGTCCTCGAACAAACCATCATATAGTAGACGAAACAAAATTAAACTCTTATCGTTCAAAGCACACTGCACCTATGACCGTGGTTATTTGCTACAATTAGGCTCTAGACTATGCATCAACACACTTCCCTTTTCTTATGCCCTTCTTTAAACATATTCGAACAAAGACAACATGCTCATAACAATCCTAACCTCAAAAACCGACTCAATGTCACAATGCACTCATGGCTTGAACAACCAACATCATAGAGAAGTCTAATAACGTTACCTATCCCTCGTGAAACCATGTGCCCTCACAACAAAAGCAAAGAGAGTAGAATCAATCCACACATTCGAATCTCATGCTCACAAAGAAAATCGCTCACTCTCACAAAAGAAGTCGCATGCATGCAGTTGGTACCATAGGCTTGCCCTTAATGTAAATCTCTACTAATGTAAGCTCGCTCGATCTAAAATCAATTAGGACTTTTTCATGGTTGTAACGTGGGCTAAGGGACGGGTAGGATATATTTAAGGAATAGTGATTCACCCTCCTAAGCACTTTAACACATCATCAAATAACTTAAGCGCAAATTCTTCAACACCACTTCAATTTCACAAATAATATCACCCCAACAATATTTCCTCTTTCTTTAAGCACTACTTTAATTCATACCCACTAGCAAGAACAAGACAACAATTTATTCCTCTATATTTTTCTTTCTTCTTTTTTTTTTTTATTTTTCTTTTTTTTTTTTTCGCTAGTGGCGTATTATTTTACAAAATAATTGCACCCTTCTTTCTTTCATTGGTTCCACTCAAAAGTCACCCCACACTTAGTCCCTTCTTACTTCTTTTAGCGCTCATCTAACACTTAAAGTGCTTTAATAGGTAAAAGGATCAAAACAATGTCAATTAAGAATAAAAAGGGTATAGGCTTGTAATGTGGGTACCAAATAAAAGGTCTACAGGCTCAAAAGGTTTAACTAGGGATAGATTTTATTTGTGATAAGCAATAAGCTCAAAAAGATCAAAGAAAGCCTAAAATCATTTTTCAAACAGAGCATCACCTAAAATTTCGCTTCAACTCACATACCGGGCAAGTTCTAGACACAAGTACACTACATGGACAACACAAAAAACCTCACCACACATGGCACATGACTCATTAAGGACGGTTACATTCCGACTCTCAAGTAATGCAAGTATTCACGGAGCCACGAGATATTAAGCATTAAGCGCAAAGTGAACACAAGTCAAGAAAATGAGAAATAAGCGCCACAAAACATGCTATCCATTTTAACAAGGCATCATCAATAATTTCAAATCATACAGAAGATACTACACATGCGAAAGTATAAATATGTTACTATCAAACAAGTCAAGGGCGCCTAGGTTCATCATTCTTGCTCCTTTTATTCCCTAAATTCCTAATCTACTCGGAAAGAAAAAAACTATCCGGTTCAAACTACATCCCATGGAAAGGAACCGAGGCACAAAGAAAAACCACAGGGGATTATTACTACCTAAAGAAAGCTAAAAGATATATTTTGGATTTTTGTTTAGACTTTAATCCCTCAAGAAAACTGTCTAGGAGATCAATCGTCGGGAAAAGTCCAATTTTTCTAATTTTTCATTTTTTTTCCTTCACAAAAGCTACTACACTTAAGAATGAGTACTACAACTAAGCTAAAATAGCACAGAAACTTATCCAAACGATCTCCTCACCCCACACTTAAAATTTTGCAATGTCCTCAATGCACATTATAAATAATAAGAGGGTAAACGAGACTCCCTGGTAGGCCAAAGGCCGAAGCAATAGCGGCTCACGAGGTACTCAGACTTCCCCCAGGCATCGTCCTTTGTGTGGGCACCCCACACTTAGTCCTCACCATCTAGCTCGCTTTTGCACTCTTCTAATGGCTTTGCTTCCTATGCTCATAATCCTACAAAACAAAAATAAATACTACAAAATAATAATAAAAATAAAATAAAATAAAAAGTAAACAAAAATAAAAGAAAGCAGTAAATCTGGGTTGCCTCCCAACAAGCGCCTGATTTAACGTAGCGGCACGACGTGAACCACTTTTTGCCTCCACCTCGAACTTATGAATTGAGCCCCTAACATGGCATCCAGTTTGCGGCTATGCTCCAGTGGTGGGGCTACAAAGATAACCAGGCCAAGTAATAAATTTTTCACTCTACACTTCTCGGCCTTTAGATGAGGAATGTATTTTTTGCTTTTTGGCATGACAAATTCAAAAATATAGGCATCATGTTCCTCTTCCATTGACTCCTCCAAAGGCTTAGATGACTCGATTTCCATGTCATCATCCAAATACAATGTCGAAAAATGTTTAGAATGAGGACCAACACGCCCCAACTTTAGAATTGTATTACTATTTATATCCTCATATGTGCACACATTAGAGTCTTCAAATATAACATTATCTGCTACCTCGCATGGCTCTATTGTACTTTTCTCAACATGGGCATCATCAACAGAAATATGCTCGAATGATTGGCTCTCCACTTTTAGCTCCTCAATTTGACGTATAAGCTCCTTTTCAGCTTCTGACAACTCATTACTATTTTGTTGGGCGATAGACGCAACAACCTTTGCATTTAATTTATCTTGCAAGTCGTGAATAGTAGTGACAAATTTATAGATCCCTTGTCCCAGTTTAGATCTTCCCTCTATAAAGTGTCTCATCCCATCAGTAAGTTCCTCATGTTGAGCTTCATATATTTCTAACTTTTCAGCCTGTTCTGCCAGCCAAGTTTGGCTCAAAATCTCCTCTTTTTCAAAAATTTTCTCTTGCCGGTACTCGCTCTCTTCATTCAATTCTTCCATATTGGCCTTCATTCTTGTGATTGCTGCCCTCATTCTTTTCATATCTTTTTTGAGTTCATCCTGTTGCTCTGCTACTTGCCTCAGAATATCCCTAATATATGCATCAGGCTCCATATCCTGCACTTCATTGCCCCTATCAAACTCAGAAATATCATTAGAAAGATCATAATAAGGGCTCAGAGAAGGATGAACAAAATTAGGACAACCATCCCAATGGCCATCTTGACCACCACACATATTACAAATATTCCACTCAAAGGATTGAGATTGTGCGCACAAATCGGTCCCGGGAATATTCTGACAATTTTTCCACCAGTGGGGTCCTCCACAATATGGACAAGGATCATCAAAATAAGAATAACCATCATTCGAATAATTTTTATTCCAAGATGCCATGCTAAAATAAATAAAAAATACTAACTAAAATAAAATAATAAAAAAAACATGAATAGATAAAAAAAATGTCTAATCTAGAAAAATAGCAAATTTCTAAGTCCCCGGCAACGGCGCCAAAAACTTGTTGCGACCAAACACACTCACGCAAGTATACGCGGTCGTCAAGTAATAAAGTGACTCAAAGTCGGATGTCGAACCCACGAGGACTTATGATTAGCTATTAACTAAATTAGCCTATCTTAATTATCTAAATAAGAATTAAATCTAAAAATATTTTATTCTAACTAATTAAATAAGAAAAATATAAATAATAAACTTTGAACAGAGAAAGAGCAGATTTTAATGATATCAATGTAATGAAAACGATCTAGGGTTATGGGCTATCTAACAATCCTATTGTATTCTTCAATTGAATTGACCGACTAATTTATCTAGCTTATTGGTTGACAGGGTTAATATTGCTCATAAGAATCTGTCGAGTTCTTACTCGCCTATTCAAGCTAACCTAACGCCTATATGTCTATGGAGTTAGAATCAACAAGAACGCATTTATAATTCCTGTAAATCAACCAAGCAAGGTAATTAGGTATATGTCTATCCTAACCACGAATCCGTTCCCCGATGCCCGAGTTCAAGAACTTGCCCTACTCAATCCTATATGCAATATAGAATTCCCACTTTCGAGTTCAATTCTAGATTCGTAGATAATATTCAATTGGTGATCAAGCAATTAAATAATTAAGCGCAAGATTGAATAAATAAACTAATATGATAAATCAAGAAGTCAAAATCAATATCCGAATAACAATAGTCATGAAAGAACCACAACCCTAGAACGTGAAGTTTAGCTCCACATAGACATGGTAGCCAAACAACAAATCATATAAAGAAACATAAAAATTACTAAGTTTGGTGGGAGAAAGATGAAACTTGATGAATTCCGGCCTTCACAGCTTTTTCCTCGTTTTTTTTCTCTTCCCAATATGTTAGATAACCTAAAAGAGGCGTTTTTAGCTTATATATTGCGTACAAAAGTCGTGGGCCAAAGCTCTCCTATTCCTAGTCCAATTCGGCTTCAGGGATTCATGCTAAGGTGGATCCGACGCATCCACCTTGTCCTCCATTTCAATTTTTGCCTGCGAAGGCGGATGCGACGCATCCACCTTGTCCTCTATTTCTCAGCTTCGCATGCGATGGTGGACGCGACGCATCCAGCTTCACTTCTACTTCCCAGTTTCGCACGCGATGGCGGACGCGATGGCACAACTTCACTGCTAAGGTTGCATGCAGGATGATGTTTTCCTAGGTTGGATGCGACGCATCCAACCCTTCTTCCTCTAGCTAAACTACCTTTTCTTCATATTTTGCACTCCGAACACCTTAAATCGTCACACATAACTTAATTAGTCATCAAACCAATAATTACACCATGTTGGGTGTTTTAAAGATTAAATAACATCAAAAAGTGGTTAAAGCATGGGTAAAGTAACATTAACACATATCGAAATATGCCAAACATCAA
>NW_027175069.1:0-6105 GCF_000390325.3 Nicotiana tomentosiformis
CTAGAGCGAAGTGTTGCGGCCAAACACACTCACGCAAGTATACGCGGTCGTCAAGTAATAAAGTGACTAAAAGTCGGATATCAAACCCACGAGGACTTATGATTAACTATTAACTAAATTAGACTATCCTTATTATCTAAACAAGAATCAAATCTAAAAATATTTTATTCCAACTAATAAAATAAGAAAAATATAAATAATAAACTTTGCACAGAGAAAGAGCAGATTTTAATGATATCAATGTAATTAAAACGATCTAGGGTTATGGTCTATCTAACAATCCTATTGTATTCTTCAATTGAATTGACCGACTAATTTATCTAGCTTATTGGTTGACAGGGTTAATGCTCATAAGAATCTGTCGAGTTCTTACTTGCCTATTCAAGCTAACCTAACGCCTATATGTCTATGGAGTTAGAATCAACAAGAACGCATTTATAATTCCTGTAAATCAACCAAGCAAGGCAATTAGGTATATGTCTATCCTACCCACGAATCCGTTCCCCGATGCCCGAGTTCAAGAACTTGCCCTACTCAATCCTATATGCAATATAGAATTCCCACTTTCGAGTTCAATTCTAGATTCGTAGATAATATTCAATTGGTGATCAAGCAATTAAATAATTAAGTGCAAGATTGAATAAATAAACTAATATGATAAATCAAGAAGTCAAAATCAATATCCGAATAACAATAGTCATGAAAGAACCACAACCCTAGAACGTGAAGTTTAGCTCCACATAGACATGGTAGCCAAACAACAAATCATATAAAGAAACATAAAAATTACTAAGTTTGGTGGGAGAAAGATGAAACTTGATGAATTCCGGCCTCCACAGCTTTGTCGTGGCTTTTTTTCTCTTCCCAATATGTTAGATAACCTAAAGGAGGCATTTTTGGCTTATATATTGCGTACAAAAGTCGTGGGTCAAAGCTCTCCTATTCCTAGTCCAAATCGGCTTCAGGGATTGATGCTAAGGTGGATGCGACGCATCCACCTCGTCCTCCATTTCAATTTTGCCTGCGAAGGTGGATGCGACGCATCCACCTTGTCCTCTATTTCTCAGCTTGCATGCGATGGTGGACGCGACGCATCCAGCTTCACTTCTACTTCCCAGTTTCGCACGCGATGGCGGACGCTATGGCCCAACTTCACTGCTAAGGTTGCATGCATGATGATGTTTTCCTAGGTTGGATGCGACGCATCCAACCCTTCTTCCTCTAGCTAAACCACCTTTTCTTCATATTTTGCACTCCGAACACCTTCAATTGTCACACATAACTTAACTAGTCATCAAACCAATAATTACACCATGTTGGGCGTTTTAAAGATCAAATAACATCAAGAAGTGGTTAAAACATGGGCAAAGTAACATCACCACATATCGAAATATGCCAAACATCACTACCCCACACTTAAACCTTTGTTCGTCCTCGAACAAACCATCACTATAGTAAACAAAATAAAATTAAGCTCTTATCATTCAAAGCACACTACATCTATGACCATGGTTATTTGCTACAATTAGGCTCTAGACTATGCATCAACACACCCTTCGCTTTACTTAAGCCATTCTTTTAAAAATATTCGAACAAAGACAACATGCTCACAACAATCCTAACCTCAAAAACCGACTCAATGTCACTATGCACTCATGGCTTGAACAACCAACATCATAGAGAAGTCTAATAACGTTACCTATCCCTCGTGAAACCATGTGCCCTCACAACAAAAGCAGAGAGAGTAGAATCAATCCACACATTCGAATCTCATGCTCACAAAGAAAATCGCTCACTCTCACAAAAGAAGTCACATGCATGTAGTTGGTACCATAGGCTTGCCCTTAATGTAAATCTCTACTAATGTAAGCTCGCTCGATCTAAAATCAATTAGGACTTTTTCATGGTTGTAATGTGGGCTAAGGGACGGGTAGGATTTTAAGGAATAGTGACTCACCCTCCTAAGCACTTTAATACATCACAAAATTACTTTAAGCGCAAATTCTTCAACACCACTTCAATTTCACAAACAATATCACCCCCAAAACAGTCCCTTTTTCTTTAAGCACTACTTTAATTCATACCCACTAGCAAGAACAAGATAATAATTTATTCATTTATATTTTTCTTTCTTTTTATTTTTTCTTTTCAACTATTTTTTTCAATTTTCGCTAGTAGTATATTATTTTACAAAACAAGTGCACCTTTCTTCCTTTCATTGGTTCCACTCAAAAGCCACCCCATACTTAGTCCCTTCTTACTTCTTTTAGCGCTCATTTCACAATTAAAGTGTCTTAAGAGGTAAAAGGATCAAAACAATGTCAATTAAGAATAAAAAGGGTATAGGCTTGTAATGTGGGTACCAAATAAAAGGTCTACAGGCTCAAAAGGTTTAACTAGGGATAGATTTTATTTGTGATAAGCAATAAGCTCAAAAAGATCAAAGAAAGCCTAAAATCATTTTTCAAACCGAGCATCACCTAAAATTTCGCTTCAACTCACATACCGGGCAAGTTCTAGACACAAGTACACTATATGGACTACACAAAAACCTCACCACACATGGCACATGACTCGCTAAGGATGGTCACATTCCGACTCTCAAACAATGCAAGTATTCACGGAGCAACGAGATATTAAGCATTAAGCGCAAAGTGAACACAAGTCAAGAAAATGAGAAATAGGCTGCAACAAAACATGCTATCCGTTTTAACAAGGCATCATCAATAATTTCAGAGTGAGAAGGGAAGATATTACATATGTAAAAGCTTAAATATGCCAGTATCAACCAAGTCAAGGTCACCTAGGTTCATCATTCTTCCTCCTTTTATTCTCTACATTCCTACTCTACTCTAAAAAGAAAACAAAATTACCCGGTTCAAACTACATCCCATGGAAAAGAACCGAGGCACAAAGAAAAACCACAGGGGATTATTACTATCTACAAAGATACTATATATATATATATATATATATATATATATATATATATATATATATATATATTTATATTTTTTTATTTTTATTTTTTATTTTTTCATAATGATAAACTGATAGATAAACTGATAGTTACTCCATATAGATGAATTTACTGCTATTTTATGCCATTAATCCAGTGAATATATTAGTACATTCATCCATACATCAAACATAAATCACCCCCACCCCACACTTAGGACTGTGCGTTGTCCCCAACGCACATTATAAATAATAAGAGGGTAAACGAGACTCCCTGGTAGGCCAAAGGCCGAAGCAATAGCGGCTCACGAGGTACTCAGACTTCCCCCAGGCATCGTCCTTTGTGTGGGCACCCCACACTTAGTCCTCACCATCTAGCTCGCTTTTGCACTCTTCTAATGGCTTTGCTTCCTATGCTCATAATCCTACAAAACAAAAATAAATACTACAAAATAATAAAAATAAAATAAAATAAAAAGTAAACAAAAATAAAAGAAAGCAGTAATGCTGGGTTGCCTCCCAACAAGCGCCTGATTTAACGTAGCGGCACGACGTGAACCACTTTTTGCCTCCACCTCGAACTTATGAATTGAGCCCCTAACATGGCATCCAGTTTGCGGCTATGCTCCAGTGGTGGGGCTACAAAGATATAGGCATCATGTTCCTCTTCCATTGACTCCTCCAAAGGCTTAGATGACTCGATTTCCATGTCATCATCCAAATACAATGTCGAAAAATGTTTAGAATGAGGACCAACACGCCCCAACTTTAGAATTGTATTACTATTTATATCCTCATATGTGCAGACATTAGAGTCTTCAAATATAACATTATCTGCTACCTCGCATGGCTCTAGTGTACTTTTCTCAACATGGGCATCATCAACAGAAATATGCTCGAATGATTGGCTCTCCACTTTTAGCTCCTCAATTTGTCGTATAAGCTCCTTTTCAGCTTCTGACAACTCATTACTATGTTGTTGGGCGATAGACGCAACAACCTTTGAATTTAATTTATCTTGCAAGTCGTGAATAGTAGTGACAAATTTATAGATCCCTTGTCCCAGTTTAGATCTTCCCTCTATAAAGTGTCTCATCCCATCAGTAAGTTCCTTATGTTGAGCTTCATATATTTCTAACTTTTCAGCCTGTTCTGCCAGCCAAGTTTGGCTCAAAATCTCCTCTTTTTCAAAAATTTTCTCTTGCTAGTACTCGCTCTCTTCATTCAATTCTTCCATATTGGCCTTCATTCTTGTGATTGCTGCCCTCATTCTTTTCATATCTTTTTTGAGTTCATCCTGTTGCTCTGCTACTTGCCTCAGAATATCCCTGATATATGCATCAGGCTCCATATCCTGCACTTCATTGCCCCTATCAAACTCAGAAATATCATTAGAAAGATCATAATAAGGGCTCAGAGAAGGATGAACAAAATTAGGACAACCATCCCAATGGCCATCTTGACCACCACACATATTACAAATATTCCACTCAAAGGATTGAGATTGTGCGCACAACTCGCTCCTGGGAACATTCTGACAATTTTTCCACCAGTGGGGTCCTCCACAATATGGACAAGGATCATCAAAATAAGAATAACCATCATTCGAACAATTTTTATTCCAAGATGCCATGCTAAAATAAATAAAAAATACTAACTAAAATAAAATAATAAAAAAAATGAATAGATAAAAAAAATGTCTAATCTAGAAAAATAGCAAATTTCTAAGTCCCCGGCAACGGCGCCAAAAACTTGTTGCGGCCAAACACACTCACGCAAGTATACGCGGTCGTCAAGTAATAAAGTGACTAAAAGTCGGATATCGAACCCACGAGGACTTATGATTAACTATTAACTAAATTAGACTATCCTTATTATCTAAACAAGAATCAAATCTAAAAATATTTTATTCCAACTAATTAAATAAGAAAAATATAAATAATAAACTTTGAACAGAGAAAGAGCAGATTTTAATGATATCAATGTAATTAAAACGATCTAGGGTTATGGTCTATCTAACAATCCTATTGTATTCTTCAATTGAATTGACCGACTAATTTATCTAGCTTATTGGTTGATAGGGTTAATGCTCATAAGAATCTGTCGAGTTCTTACTTGCCTATTCAAGCTAACCTAACGCCTATATGTCTATGGAGTTAGAATCAACAAGAACGCATTTATAATTCCTGTAAATCAACCAAGCAAGGCAATTAGGTATATGTCTATCCTAACCACGAATCCGTTCCCCGATGCCCGAGTTCAAGAACTTGCCCTACTCAATCCTATATGCAATATAGAATTCCCACTTTCGAGTTCAATTCTAGATTCGTAGATAATATTCAATTGGTGATCAAGCAATTAAATAATTAAGTGCAAGATTGAATAAATAAACTAATATGATAAATCAAGAAGTCAAAATCAATATCCGAATAACAATAGTCATGAAAGAACCACAACCCTAGAACGTGAAGTTTAGCTCCACATAGACATGGTAGCCAAACAACAAATCATATAAAGAAACATAAAAATTACTAAGTTTGGTGGGAGAAAGATGAAACTTGATGAATTCCGGCCTCCACAGCTTTGTCGTGGCTTTTTTCCCTTCCCAATATGTTAGATAACCTAAAGGAGGCGTTTTTGGCTTATATATTGCGTACAAAAGTCGTGGGCCAAAGCTCTCCTATTCCTAGTCCAAATCGGCTTCAGGGATTGATGCTAAGGTGGATGCGACGCATCCACCTCGTCCTCCATTTCAATTTTGCCTGCGAAGGTGGATGCGACGCATCCACCTTGTCCTCTATTTCTCAGCTTGCATGCGATGGTGGACGCGACGCATCCAGCTTCACTTCTACTTCCCAGTTTCGCACGCGATGGCGGACGCTATGGCCCAACTTCACTGCTAAGGTTGCATGCAGGATGATGTTTTCCTAGGTTGGATGCGACGCATCCAACCCTTCTTCCTCTAGCTAAACCACCTTTTCTTCATATTTTGCACTCCGAACACCTTAAATCGTCACACATAACTTAATTAGTCATCAAACCAATAATTACACCATGTTGGGCGTTTTAAAGATCAAATAACATCAAGAAGTGGTTAAAACATGGGCAAAGTAACATCACCACATATCGAAATATGCCAAACATCAC
>NW_027175070.1:0-6049 GCF_000390325.3 Nicotiana tomentosiformis
TGTGTTGCGACCAAACACACTCACGCAAGTATACGCGGTCGTCAAGTAATAAAGTGACTAAAAGTCGGATGTCGAACCCACGAGGACTTATGATTAACTATTAACTAAATTAGACTATCCTAATTATCTAAACAAGAATTAAACCTAAAAATATTTTATTCTAAACTAATTAAATAAGAAAATATAAATAATGAACTTTGAACAGAGAAAGAGCAGATTTTTATGATATCAATGTAATGAAAACGATCTAGGGTTATGGGCTATCTAACAATCCTATTGTATTCTTCAATTGAATTGACCGACTAATTTATCTAGCTTATTGGTTGACAGGGTTAATATTGCTCATAAGAATCTGTCGAGTTCTTACTCGCCTATTCAAGCTAACCTAACGCCTATATGTCTATGGAGTTAGAATCAACAAGAACGCATGTATAATTCCTGTAAATCAACCACGCACGGCAATTAGGTATATGTCTATCCTAACCACGAATCCGTTCCCCGATGCCCGAGTTCAAGAACTTGCCCTACTCAATCCTATATGCAATATAGAATTCCCACTTTCGAGTTCAATTCTAGATTCGTAGATAATATTCAATTGGTGATCAAGCAATTAAATAATTAAGTGCAAGATTGAATAAATAAACTAATATGATAAATCAAAAAGTCAAAATCAATATCCGAATAACAATAGTCATGAAAGAACCACAACCCTAGAACGTGAAGTTTAGCTCCATATAGACATGGTAGCCAAACAACAAATCATACAAAGAAACATAAAAATTACTAAGTTTGGTGGGAGAAAGATGAAACTTGATGAATTCCAGCCTCCACAGCTTTTTCGTGGCTTTTTCCCTCTCCCCAATATGTTAGATAACCTAAAAGAGGCGTTTTTAGCTTATATATTGCGTACAAAAGTCGTGGGCCAAAGCTCTCCTATTCCTAGTCCAATTCGGCTTCAGGGATTGATGCTAGGGTGGATGCGACGCATCCACCTTGTCCTCCATTTCAATTTTTGCCTGCGAAGGTGGATGCGACGCATCCACCTTGTCCTCTATTTCTCAGCTTTGCATGCGAGGGCGGACGCTATGGCCCAACTTCACTGCTAAGGTTGCATGCAGGATGATGTTTTCCTAGGTTGGATGCGACGCATCCAACCCTTCTTCCTCTGGCTAAACCTCCTTTTCTTCATATTTTGCACTCCGAACACCTTAAATCATCACACATAACTTAATTAGTCATCAAACCAATAATTACACCATGTTGGGCGTTTTAAAGGTTAAATAACATCAAGAAGTGGTTAAAACATGGGCAAAGTAACATCAACACATATCGAAATATGCCAAACATCACTACCCCACACTTAAACCTTTGTTCGTCCTCGAACAAACCATCACTATAGTAAACAAAATAAAATTAAGCTCTTATCATTCAAAGCACACTACATCTATGACCATGGTTATTTGCTACAATTAGGCTCTAGACTATGCATCAACACACTTCCCTTTTCTTATGCCCTTCTTTAAACATATTCGAACAAAGATAACATGCTCACAACAACCCTAACCTCAAAAACCGACTCAATGTCACAATGCACTCATGGCTTGAACAACCAACATCATAGAGAAGTCTAATAACGTTACCTATCCCTAGTGAAACCATGTGCCCTCACAACAAAAGCAGAGAGAGTAAAATCAATCCACACATTCGAATCTCATGCTCACAAAGAAAATTGCTCACTCTCACAAAAGAAGTCACATGCATGCAATTGGTACCATAGGCTTGCCCTTAATGTAAATCTCTACTAATGTAAGCTCGCTCGATCTAAAATCAATTAGGACTTTTTCATGGTTGTAATGTGGGCTAAGGGACGGGTAGGATATATTTAAGGAATAGTGATTCACCCTCCTAAGCACTTTAACACATCATCAAATAACTTAAGCGCGAATTCTTCAACACCCTTTCAATTTCACCAATAATATCACCCCAACAATATTTCCTCTTTCTTTAAGCACTACTTTAATTCATACCCACTAGCAAGAACAAGACAACAATTTATTCATTTATATTTTTCTTTCTTTTTTTTTTTTTTCTCTTTCAATTTTCGCTAGTGGCGTATTATTTTACAAAATAAGTGCACCCTTCTTTCTTTCATTGGTTCCACTCAAAAGTCACCCCACACTTAGTCCCTTCTTACTTCTTTTAGCGCTCATCTAACAATTAAAGTGCTTTAAGAGGTAAAAGGATCAAAACAATGTCAATTAAGAATAAAAAGGGTATAGGCTTGTAATGTGGGTACCAAATAAAAGGTCTACAGGCTCAAAAGGGTTAACTAGGGATAGATTTTATTTGTGATAAGCAATAAGCTCAAAAAAAATCAAAGAAATCCTAAAATCATTTTTCAAACCGAGCATCACCTAAAATTTCGCTTCAACTCACATACCGGGCAAGTTCTAGACACAAGTACAATACATGGACAACACAAAAAAACTTCACCACACATGGCACATGACTCACTAAGGACGATCACATTCCGACTCTCAAGTAATGCAAGTATTCACGGAGCCACGAGATATTAAGTATTAAACACAAGGTGAACATAAGTCATGTAAACGAGACATAGGCGCCACAAAACATGCTATCCAATTTAACAAGGCATCATCAATAATTTCAGAGTGAGAAGGGCAGATATTACATATGTAAAAGCCTAAATATGCCATTATCAACCAAGTCAAGGTCACCTAGGTTCATCATTCTTCCTCCTTTTATTCCCTACATTCCTACTCTACTCTAAAAAGAAAACAACTACCCGGTTCAAACTACATCCCATGGAAAAGAACCGAGGCACAAAGAAAAACCACAGGGGATTATTACTACCTAAAGAAAGATAAAAGACATATTTTGAATTTTTGTTTAGACTTTAATCCCTCAAGAAAACTGTCTAGGAGATCAATCGTCGGGAAAAGTCCAATTTTTCTACTTTTTCGTTTTTTTTTTTTTTTTTTTTAACAAAAGCTACTACACTTAAGAATGAGTACTACAACTAAGCTAAAATAGCACAGAAACTCATCCAAACGATCTCCTCACCCCACACTTAAAAATTTGCAATGTCCTCAATGCACATTATAAATAATAAGAGGGTAAACGAGACTCCTTGGTAGGCCAAAGGCCGAAGCAATAGCGGCTCACGAGGTACTCAGACTTCCCCCAGGCATCGTCCTTTGTGTGGGCACCCCACACTTAGTCCTCACCATCTAGCTCACTTTTGCACTCTTCTAATGGCTTTGCTTCCTATGCTCATAATCCTACAAAACAAAAATAAATACTACAAAATAATAAAAATAAAATAAAATAAAAAATAAACAAAAATAAAAGAAAGCAGTAAAGCTGGGTTGCCTCCCAACAAGCGCTTGATTTAACGTAGTGGCCCGACTTGAACCACTTTCTGCCTCCACCTCGAACTTATGAATTGTACCCCTAACATGGCATCCAGTCTGTGGCTATGCTCCTTTGGTGGGGATACAAAAATAAATAGGCCAAGTAACAAATTTTTCACTCTATACTTCTCGGCCTTTATATGAGGAATGTAATTTTTTCTCTCTGGCACGACAAATCCAAGAATGTAAGCATCCTGTTCCTCTTCCATTGACTCCTCCAAAGGCTTAGATGACTCGATTTCCATGTCATCATCCAAATACAATGTCGAAAAATGTTTAGAATGAGAACTAACACGCCCTAACTTTGGAATTGTATTACTATTTATATCCTCATATGTGCACACATTAGAGTCTTCAAATATAACATTATCTGCTACCTCGTATTGCTCTAGTGTACTTTTCTCAACATGGGCATTATCAACAGAAATATGCTCGAATGATTGGCTCTCCACTTTTAGCTCCTCAATTTGGCGTATAAGCTCCTTTTCAGCTTCTGACAACTCATTACTATTTTGTTGGGCGATAGACGCAACAACCTTTGCATTTAATTTATCTTGCAAGTCGTGAATAGTAGTGACAAATTTATAGATCCCTTGTCCCAGTTTAGATCTTCCCTCTATAAAGTGTCTCATCCCATCAGTAAGTTCCTCATGTTGAGCTTTATATATTTCTAACTTTTCAGCCTGTTCTGCCAGCCAAGTTTGGCTCAAAATCTCCTCTTTTTCAAAAATTTTCTCTTGCTGGTACTCGCTCTCTTCATTCAATTCTTCCATATTGGCCTTCATTCTTTTCATATCTTTTTTGAGTTCATCCTGTTGCTCTGCTACTTGCCTCAGAATATCCCTAATATATGCATCAGGCTCCATATCCTGCACTTCATTGCCCCTATCAAACTCAGAAAAATCATTAGAAAGATCATAATAAGGGCTCAGAGAAGGATGAACAAAATTAGGACAACCATCCCAATGGCCATCTTGACCACCACACATATTACAAATATTCCACTCAAAGGATTGAGATTGTGCGCACAACTCGCTCCTGGGAACATTCTGACAATTTTTCCACCAGTGGGGTCCTCCACAATATGGACAAGGATCATCAAAATAAGAATAACCATCATTCGAACAATTTTTATTCCAAGATGCCATGCTAAAATAAATAAAAAATACTAACTAAAATAAAATAATAAAAAAACATGAATAGATAAAAAAAATGTCTAATCTAGAAAAATAGCAAATTTCTAAGTCCCCGGCAACGGCGCCAAAAACTTGTTGCGACCAAACACACTCACGCAAGTATACGCGGTCGTCAAGTAATAAAGTGACTAAAAGTCGGATGTCGAACCCACGAGGACTTATGATTAACTATTAACTAAATTAGACTATCCTAATTATCTAAACAAGAATTAAACCTAAAAATATTTTATTCTAAACTAATTAAATAAGAAAATATAAATAATGAACTTTGAACAGAGAAAGAGCAGATTTTTATGATATCAATGTAATGAATACGATCTAGGGTTATGGGCTATCTAACAATCCTATTGTATTCTTCAATTGAATTGACCGACTAATTTATCTAGCTTATTGGTTGACAGGGTTAATATTGCTCATAAGAATCTGTCGAGTTCTTACTCGCCTATTCAAGCTAACCTAACGCCTATATGTCTATGGAGTTAGAATCAACAAGAACGCATGTATAATTCCTGTAAATCAACCACGCACGGCAATTAGGTATATGTCTATCCTAACCACAAATCCGTTCCCCGATGCCCGAGTTCAAGAACTTGCCCTACTCAATCCTATATGCAATATAGAATTCCCACTTTCGAGTTCAATTCTAGATTCGTAGATAATATTCAATTGGTGATCAAGCAATTAAATAATTAAGTGCAAGATTGAATAAATAAACTAATATGATAAATCAAAAAGTCAAAATCAATATCCGAATAACAATAGTCATGAAAGAACCACAACCCTAGAACGTGAAGTTTAGCTCCATATAGACATGGTAGCCAAACAACAAATCATACAAAGAAACATAAAAATTACTAAGTTTGGTGGGAGAAAGATGAAACTTGATGAATTCCAGCCTCCACAGCTTTTTCGTGGCTTTTTCCCTCTCCCCAATATGTTAGATAACCTAAAAGAGGCGTTTTTAGCTTATATATTGCGTACAAAAGTCGTGGGCCAAAGCTCTCCTATTCCTAGTCCAATTCGGCTTCAGGGATTGATGCTAGGGTGGATGCGACGCATCCACCTTGTCCTCCATTTCAATTTTTGCCTGCGAAGGTGGATGCGACGCATCCACCTTGTCCTCTATTTCTCAGCTTTGCATGCGAGGGCGGACGCTATGGCCCAACTTCACTGCTAAGGTTGCATGCAGGATGATGTTTTCCTAGGTTGGATGCGACGCATCCAACCCTTCTTCCTCTGGCTAAACCTCCTTTTCTTCATATTTTGCACTCCGAACACCTTAAATCGTCACACATAACTTAATTAGTCATCAAACCAATAATTACACCATGTTGGGCGTTTTAAAGATTAAATAACATCAAGAAGTGGTTAAAACATGGGCAAAGTAACATCAACACATATCGAAATATGCCAAACATC
>NW_027175071.1:0-6042 GCF_000390325.3 Nicotiana tomentosiformis
GGTATATATAACTTACCATCTGATCAGAGGTTGCCCAATAGGGGCCTGCCCACCGATTATAGCTCGATGGTGGTGAAAATAGTGTAATACTGTATATATATATATATATAGACCCTCTGCTCTCTTGACTGAATAAAGACAAAACTAAACTGAATATGAAGTCTCGATAAGGAATAATATTGTAACTTATGAGACTAGAATAATGTGAATAAATTCATGAATACGAACTTCTCTTTATGTCTCATTATTAACACATGTAGCTACGAGATCATGCCAAAATGAAGGAAGGGCTTAGCCTTAACATACCTTATCACAATCTTTCCAATCACCAAGTTGAACTCACCTCTTTGCACCTTAATCGACAAGAATGATAATAATACTATCGTTAAGTTACGAAAGGTACAACTATCGCACAACGAACGACAAACTTATTTTGTATTAAAACGGGCAGCATCTCCCCTATAATCCTTACTTCCTCCAAATTCAAGATAACACCAACAATACAAGAACAAAACAATAACAACATATATACATCATTTTCCAGCCCTATATACACCATCAAATACTACAAAACAGCCCAACACACCCCAATCTCTTCATACACCAAAACGACCACCGTAGTAGTGTCAAACGACCCGAAAATGTTATGACGAACGACCAGCCAACCACCCTACATTTATATGGTGTTTCTACACCCCATTCCTTCTCCAAAACTCCACAAAATAGTAGTAAAACACGCAGCCCAACAGCAACACAAAACAGTCCACAAAACAGTCCGCTACAAGTGAATAACTCGAACTCACGGCTTCCGATAACCGTCCCGTGAGTTCTTACAAGTATAGAACGACTTACCATGAATTTACAGCAGAGAAAAATGGATGAAAGAGATTAGTAAACTCACCTTATTTGTTGGATAACTCAGCTCCTATCTTGGTTCTTCAAACTCTAGGTTTTACCTCCAATTAGAACTTGAAAGGGAGAGAAAATCAATTAGGGTTTGTGGGAAATATTTGGGAGGATTCTTTGCATAGCTTATGTCTGGTTATTATGCTCTATTTTAAGTCTAATATATGAAGAAATTAGGCCTTTAAAAGGCCTCTTTGGACGACCCGAAATGGCCCATTTTTGGGCTCTCATTTAAGCAAGTAGGTGACACACCTACTTGTCACCTAGCAGCTTGTGCAGTATCGGAAAAATACCAATATCTCTCTACTCCGATGTCGTATTGACAAACGGTTTAATGCGTTGGAAAATAGACTCATAGATATTTAATTTTATGGGTGGAACACCCCATAACTCTAAGTATATTTGAGAAAATTGCAGTTACATTTGACCCAAAGTTTCAGTAAAACTTATGAATGTAACTTGTGATGACTTTCATCGACTTTTGTTCCACAACTCGCTTGACTTCAAAACATAACACACGGATGTCATACGACTAATATAAATCATAACATAATCTCCTTATCATGTTAATCACCCTAGTCTCACCCCAAAGGTACATGTTATAACATTCCCAACTTGTCGACTTTCGACGAAACATTGTTTTATTAAATTGCTTTACTGTCCAACCCTCTTTGTACTTGTTGTTCATGATCTTCAATATTTGTAACCTCAGAGGTAACATGATTAACGTACTTTATATACCTTTAAATATTATCTCATTTTTGGTCCTACATTAGTTTGCTTATGACATATTTTTACGTACGAAAATATAGGGTGTAACATCACTCCCCCCTTGGGAACATTCGTCCTCGAATGTTTACTCTTAGAGACTTTGGAAAATTTTGCCAGAGTATCCTTCATACACTAGGTTAAAACCAACCTGCACGCAGCCAGAAAACATACTATGCATGCCACATATGGCCAATCTTTATAAATAGCAGCAATTTGCCTCACCGACCGTAAATCATAAATATTGAAAGTGAAAAATAAAAGCTTACCTGATGACCTTCTAGCCTACATAGAGCTATGTTGTACACAAAACTCTAGACCTGGCAACTCCGAAAGACGTGGAGCTTACCGATCAGGCTGAACTCGGGAAACACCTACTGAGGAGGTCTACCCGTCTGTCTGTCTGAACCTGCACGCATGATATGCAGCGCCCCCAGAAAAGGGACGTCAGTACGAAATAATGTACCGAGTATGTAAGGCAATAAAATAACTAAAATCTAAAACTGAACTGATAATATGATAACTGAAATTAACTGGGAGTCAAAGATGGTCTGGAGATATACTTACCTGCTGATAGTGACTAAACTCCTTCAATATAGTAAGTAAAATAAATGTCCGGCCCTATAAGGCGCGGTACGTGTAACTGCTCGGCCGTAGTAGGCTCGCTCATAGGCGCTCGGCCATACTGGGCTCTGTACCTCGGCCATCCTGGGCTCGCTCATAGGCACTCGGCCACAGTAGGCTGGGTATATATAACTTACCATCTGATCAGAGGTTGCCCAATAGGGGCCTGCCCACCGATTATAGCTCGATGGTGGTGAAAATAGTGTAATACTGTATATATATATAGACCCTCTGCTCTCTTAACTGAATAAAGACAAAACTAAACTGAATATGAAGTCTCGATAAGGAATAATATTGTAACTTATGAGACTAGAATAATGTGAATAAATTCATGAATACGAACTTCTCTTTATGTCTCATTATTAACACATGTAGCTACGGGATCATGCCAAAATGAAGGAAGGGCTTAGCCTTAACATACCTTATCACAATCTTTCCAATCACTGAGTTGAACTCACCTCTTTTCACCTTAATCTACAAGAATGATAATAATACTATCGTTAAGTTACGAATGGTACAACTATCGCACAACGAACGACAAACTTATTTTGTATTAAAACGGGCAGCATCTCCCCTATAATCCTTACTTCCTCCAAATTCAAGATAACACCAACAATACAAGAACAGAACAATAACAACATATATACATCATTTTCCAGCCCTATATACACCATCAAATACTACAAAACAGCACAACACAGCCCAATCTCTTCATACACAAAACGACCACCGTAGTAGTGTCAAACGACCCGAAAATGTTATGACGAACGACCAGCCAACCACCCTACATTTATATGGTGTTTATACACCCCCTTCCTCCTCCAAAACTTCACAAAATAGTAGTAAAACACGCAGCCCAACAGCAACACAAAACAGTCCACAAAACAGTCCGCTACAAGTGAATAACTCGAACTCACGGCTTCCGATAACCGTCCCGTGAGTTCTTACAAGTATAGAACGACTTACCATGAATTTACAGCAGAAAAAAATGGATGAAAGAGATCAGTAAACTCACCTTATTTGTTGGATAACTCAGCTCCTATCTTGGTTCTTCAAACTCTAGGTTTTACCTCCAATTAGAACTTGAAAGGGAGAGAAAATCAATTAGGGTTTGTGGGAAATATTTGGGAGGATTCTTTGCAGAGCTTATGTCTGGTTATTATGCTCTATTTTAAGTCTAATATATGAAGAAAATAGGCCTTTAAAAGGCCTCTTTGGACGACCCGAAATGGCCCATTTTTGGGCTTTCATTTAAGCAAGTAGGTGACACACCTACTTGTCACCTAGCAGCTTGTGCAGTATCGGAAAAATGCCGATATCTCTCTACTCTGATGTCGTATTGACAAACGGTTTAATGCGTTGGAAAATAGCCTCGTAGATCTTTAATGTGATGGGTGGAACACCCCATAACTCTAAGTATATTGGGAGAAAATTGCAGTTACATTTGACCCAAAGTTTCAGTAAAACTTATGAATGTAACTTGTGATGACTTTCATCGACTTTTGTTCCACAACTCGCTTGACTTCAAAACATAACACACGGATGTCATACGACTAATATAAATCATAACATAATCTCCTTATCATGTTAATCACCCTAGTCTCACCCCAAAGGTACATGTTATAACATTCCCAACTTGTCGACTTTCGACGAAACATTATTTTATTTAATTGCTTTAGCTTCTGAACTGTCCAACCCTCTTTGTACTTGTTGTTCATGATCTTCAATATTTGTAACCTCAGAGGTAACATGATTAACGTACTTTATATACCTTTAAATATTATCTAATTTTTGGTCCTACATTAGTTTGCTTACGACGCATTTTTACGTACGAAAATATAGGGTGTAACACAGCTGCTCGGAAGAATAGGTAGTCATCACATGAAAGAAATGAGCTGACTTGGTCAGCCTATCCACAATCACCCAGACTACATCAAACCTCCACTAAGTCCGTGGGAGTCCAACAACGAAATCCATAGTGATACGCTCCCATTACCACTCTGGAATCTCTAGTTTCTGAAGCAACCCACCTGGTCGCTGATGCTCATACTTCACTTGCTGGCAATTTAGACAGTGAGCCACATACTCCACTATGTCTTTCTTCATCCTCCTCCACCAGTAATGCTACCTCAAGTCCTGATACATCTTTACGACACCCGGATGAATGGAGTACTGCGAACTGTGAGCCTCCTGGAGAATCAACTCATGCAATCCATCTACATTGGGCACACATAGCCTGCCTGTATCCTCAGTGCACCATCATATCCAATAGTGACCTCCTTAGCATCATTGTGCTGGACCGTGGTCTTAAGGACAAGCAGATGTGGGTCATTATACTGACGCTCCTTGATACGATCATAAAGAGACGACTGAGAGACTACACAAGCCAATACTCGACTCGAATTAGAAATATCCAATCTCACAAACTGGCTGGCTAAGGCCTGAACATCCAATGCCAATGGCCTCTCTACTACTGGTAGATATGCTAAACTCCCCAAACTCTCCACCCGGTGCCTCAAAGCATCGGCCACCACATTGGCCTTTTCGGGATGGTACAAAATGGTGATATAATAATTCTTAAGCAACTCCAACCATCTCCGCTGGCGCAAGATAAGATCTTTCTGCTTGAACAGATGCTGCAAACTCCGGTAATCGGTGTAGATATCACAAGGGACACCGTACAAATAGTGCCGCCAAATCATCAAGGCATGAACAATAGCTGCTAACTCAAGGTTGTGGATAGGATAGTTCTTCTCATGCACCTTCAGCTGTCTGGATGCGTAGGCAATCACCCTACCATCCTGCATCAATACCACGCCGAGACCAATCTGTGACTCATCACAGCATACAGTATAAGACCCCGAACCTGTAGGCAATACCAATACTGGGGTTGTAGTCAAAGCCATCTTGAGCTTCTGAAAGCTCCCCTCACACTCCTCTGTCCACCTGAATAGATCACCCTTCTGGGTCAGCCTGGTCATAGGTGCTACAGTAGATGAGAAACCTGATACAAATCGACGGTAATACCCCGCCAAATAAAGAAAACTTTGGATCTCCGTAACTGGGGACGGTCTGGGCCAACCTTGCACTGCTTCAATCTTCTTCGGATCCACCTGCATCCCATCACTCGATACTACATGACCCAAGAATGCCACTAAGTCTAGCCAAAACTCACACTTTGAAAATTTTGTATATAACTTCTTTTCTCTGAAGGTCTGAAGCATAGTCCTCGGGTGCTGCTCACGATCCTGCCGAGTCTGGGAGTACACCAGAATGTCATCAATAAACACAATGATGAATGAGTCAAGATAAGGCCAGAACACACCGTGCATCAAGTGCATAAAAGCTGCTAGGGCAATGGTCAGCCAAAAAGACATCACAAGGAACTCGTAGTAACCATACTGAGTCCTAAAAGCAGTCTTCGGGATATCTGACTCCCGAATCTTCAACTGATGATAGCCTGAACGTAAGTCAATCTTGGAAAACACTCTGGCACCCTGTAACTGATCAAATAAGTCTCCAATACAAGGCAAAGGATACATGTTCTTCACTACAACTTTGTTCAACTAGCGACAATCAATGCACATACGCATAGAACCATCCTTTTTCTTCACAAACCATCCGAATGAAGCCCTTATCAAGCAACTCCTGTAACTGCTCCTTCAACTCCTTCAATTCAAGAGGAGCCATGTGATATGGAGGAATGGAGATGGGTTGAGTGCCCGGTAACAAATCAATGCCAAA
>NW_027175072.1:0-6000 GCF_000390325.3 Nicotiana tomentosiformis
ATCACTCGTTCGCCCACTCTCATATCAATATTCCGTGTACTCTTTCTTGGGTTATTTCATTTGTCTTAACTTACCTCTCGCACTAGCTCCTTATTTATCAATAACATCCCAGGTAGGAACCCTTACTTCCTTTCCTTGACATCGTGTTTGCATAATGTTATGGAATCGTAGCATATCTGTAGGATTTGAATAAGTGCAATTTTGTCCCTTTCTCATTTTTATCGCATTCTTTCTTTATCATTCCATAATTAGTAGAACTACTTAATTCTGACTTAATATCACGATACTCCATATTCCCCCTGTTAGGGGAGTACTAAGAGTTAGAGCTACGACAATCTACCTATAGATGTTTTACCTTACTTCAATTTTGGCGTCTTTTCACATCATCGATGACCCTTACTAGCCTTGCGGTAATCCTTCTGTACCAAGGATAACAAAATTCCTTACTCGCGAGGGTGACACTTAGTGTAACTGGCACACATAGTCCCTTAAGCTTAACTTTTCTCACATTGTTTACTTTAGGGAAGCATCTTCCTGAATGACCTTTAAAGGTTATTCTTCTGTCGTCCATTTTATTCTCATCGTAACGCAATCTCTAGAATTCTCGTGATGTCGGCTATTATCAAATCATTCAGTCCCTAATTCATGTTTAGTTTATCTTGTTCACCAGCGCGAACTGATTGTTTCTATTACTCTGGGGTCTAACTTTTCCTTCTAGTAGTCGCGTTGGAGTCACGAACTTATTTCTCGAAATGAGGATATGACTTTATGGCCTATACTCTTTTGTTGTCTCAAAGCTTGTCACCTCTCGTATTTTCCTTCACTTGGCTATAGACTTTGTAGTATCATCATTTGTTTAATCTACCGTTTGCATCCATATATCAGATCTTACTCATAATTCTTCATTAACTCTCTTATTATTTCCCTGCTAACATTTCGTTCTATCACTTTATTCTGAAAACTTCAACAAGACATTCTTTTGCTTTTAGCCCCCCTTGCTCCATCCACTGGCCCTTAAGGTTGCCTAACATTCTCTCTCTACTAGGGACGGGATCCATACTAAGGTAATATTTATCCCTTCCAGGATTCCAGTGCATGTCTTTATAAAAAATAAATTGAACATTGTAGTATTCATAATTTCATATCTAGTTATACTATTCTAGAATGCACCATTTGGGTGTCTCACAAGGAGAATTATTACCATGTTTGTAATCCTTCGCAAATGTTAGGTAACGCTAACAATCTATCCAACATTTTGGGTTACTCTAACCCCAGCTGGATACTGATATCTCGTCATTCTCTTATACTACTTTAGTTAGCCCCCATAGGGCATAAATGAGATGGGTCTGGCCAATTGTACATACCTATGTTATTGTTGAAGGTAACTCAAAAGGCTTATATTCCTCTACCTGAATTATAATGTCACGACCCAACTGGAGGGTCATGACTAGCACCCGGGCCATACTTGCCGAGCACCAACGTACATTTTATCTAACCTTCATTATTATCTTTAAGGGTCGACAAGACCAATATAAATGGTAGACATGGATCATGAACATCCAACAATGAAAGATAATGTCATGAACATACGTAACATGGGACGACAAGACTGTCAAGAAACTATATATAAGGTACGAGCTACCATGGTGCCATGAAAGACTATATAACAAAAATCAGCCGACAAGGCATTCCAAACCATACATGAGTCGACACCTGTCTATGAGCCTCTAAAAGAACATAAGTGCTACAACATTGTCGGAACAGGGCCCCGACATACCCATAATGTCTATAACAAAAATGCATACCAAGACCACGGCAAGTCCGGAGAAAGGATCTTGCCAATAACGCTGAACCGGATAGCCTACTGTGATGGGGGAGCTGCGTCTACCCGTCTATCAGGACCTGCAGCACGACATGCAGCGTCCACAAATAAAAAGGACGTCAGTACGAATAAAGTACTGAGTATGTAAGGCAGAATAGCATAAGTAAGAACAATAATGTAAACAGTGATAGGGAATATAAAACCTGTGACATCTGGGTACCTCTGAGGGCTACTGACATGAAATACATGATACATACATATATATATACATAAACTTTTAAAACATATGCCTTTGTGGGCATCATCATCATCATATCATACCCGGCCGTAATAGGCTCGGTAAAACGTACCCGGCCATCATAGGGCTCGGTAGAATCGTACCCGGCCACGTGGAGCTCGGTAAAACCCAACTGATCAGTGGTTGCACAATAGGTGCCATACCCGGCCAACTATAGCGCGGCTCGGTAGAGTAAAATAGATACATATATATGATGCATGCTGGACTCATTGGAATCACATTTTGAACCTTTCGGAGTGACGTAAGGTCGGTATCCTTCGTACACGTTATTAGGATTAACTCTTCATCAAGAATCTTATAAGAATCAGGAACTACCAACAACATTGATAATATAAGAATAAGAGAAGTAACATCAATATCAATCGTTTCATAAGAAGGGCAGCAATGTAAGTACTGCTAGCTTCTAAGAGTAGAGTATCTTTGGGAGCTCGTTCATTACATTATGTACAATCGGAGTCGTGCAAAAGAATGAAGGGGGTAGCCACACATACCTTGTATATACTGCCCAACCTCAAGCTATGCAAATGTCACGACTCCTTAGTCTACAATAAAAGAAATGACACTATCATTATCGTTTAAGCGTCGTAACTATTATGTATCGACCGCAACCTATTTTACGATAAAACGGACAGCACCTCCCCTATTTATATGACTTTACACAAGTCAATACAACCACCAAACAGCCCAAACAACATCATTAATAATCATATTGAGCCTCCAAAACAGTCCACCAACTAACAACATTACTACCAAGCCTTTCGATATATATTTCACAAGTTCTAGCATCAACGACTTAGCCACAACTTGGATAATCTTAAATATATATAGAGTAAGAGGTTCCTTACCTTTAAACAGAAATAACAACTCCAATTTGACCTTAATATTCCACGAAATATCCCTTCAATTCTGCCACAAGAACAAGGAAGCGAAACTAGCAATTAATTCGGGTTTTTCGGCACTAGAATTACTTTAGAAGACTTGAAATCACCTAGGGTTGATATTAAAAACTTGAAGGTGTATTTACAGAACATAAAGCACTTAAAACAACCTCCCACATGAGCTGGAACAACACAAAAATCAGCAACAACAAGAAGAACAAGAAACTTACTAGCACCACGGGATTCCCGACATTTGATTTGTGTTGTTTGCCCTTTGTTTGGGTCTTGGATCATGAGAGAACCTTGAGAGACTGTTTTTAGGGTTATAAGGTCTGAATATAAGGAATCATTTATTTATTGTTTTCCCATTTCATTGTTACTATTGCATTTCATGCTTATTTATAATTCCTGCTCTTTAATTATTGATCACTAATAAGTGTCGATGTCGATTCCTCGTCATTACTTCTTCGAGGTTAGACTAGATACTTACTGGGTACACATTTTGTATGTACTCATGCTACACTTCTGCACAAATTATGCAGGTACTGGGGCAGGTACATCTAGTACTCGTTCGGGCGCACATCCACATTAACCGGAGGCCTAGTGGTGAGTTGCTCCTCCTTGCTCAGATCTGCAGCACCCAGAGTCTCCTTCCTGTTGTATTTTATATTCCTATCTATTTTACTTCAGACAGTAGTTGTAGTGGTTTGTATATTCTACTAGATTGCTCGTGCACTTGTGACACCGAATTTTGGGAATTTCGAGTAGATATTTATGATTTTTGCCCGTTAATATCACCATTTCACTCTTATATATTATTTTTATGCTTTAAATCACCATGGACTTTTATGTTTGTCTTCTTTATTAAATAAAATTCATGACTTTAAAAGTAATAAAATGAATAATTAAATGGATTAGTTCACCGTTGGCTTGCTAACGACGACGTTGAGAGCCATCACAGCTTGTATTGAAAAATGGGTCGTGACGTAGAGTAAATAGATTTTGGAAGTGCGGCCAAATAGGCTAATGTGAAAATACATCTATTATTTTATGCGAGATAGAATATTAAATAAGAATATATGTATTAGAAAAGTTTCATTATCTTGAAGGAAGTTATTCAAGGAGTTGTTTAGGTTGAATTAGGACCTAATCCAAATTATACATGATTTTGAGTTGCAATTGTTTTTGTTCTAATAGGCACCTTACTATGGGTTTAAGGTAAAGATGATCGGAAATAGGATCTTGAGTTTTAAAACTAGAATTGTATGGAATAATGGGTTGGGTACCCTTTCTCATGTGCTCTCTTTGGCATGGGTGGCTCTAAAGTTAGGCTAGTGAGGCTGTCTTAGGCCCCCAACACTTTAAGGCCCCAAAGTCAATTTAAACTATTATTATTATTATTATTATTATTATTATTATTATTATTATTATTGTTGTTGTTGTTGTTGTTGTTGTTATATACTATATGATTTATATAAATAATTATTATAAATAAAAGTATTATAATATATTTTTTGTTATTTGATTGAGTTTATTTTATACCAATATGTTCATAAATTAAGATAATTTTCTTCACTCATTAATTAGTATACTTGCTTACTCTTCGATTTTAATTTTATCCTTTTATATAGGAATTAAGTTATATACATCGACGATATAATGAATTTATTTTACAATCTTCTCTGGAACTGCATGAACACAAAATCATTCATGCACCGGTTTTCTTTTTGTGTAATTCAACATATTATATTAAGTTATTCACAATTTATTTTAGATATTCACCAATAAGTGTTACTTAATAGAATGAACTATAATTATTATTTCTATTGATCAGAATTAGATCTAAATATTTTTGACGCTATTAATGCTCAAAACCTAAATGAATACGTTCTGTATGTTCATTTCTTTTTTTTTTTATTTGTGATGATAGCCAAATTTCCGGACCTCAACATGCAATAATCCATCACTTTATTTTTTGTGCTTTTCTTCCTATTTGTTTTTCTTTCTAAATTCGCTATGATTAGTCTTAAATGATTAATTTGTTGTTTAGAAAGCAAATTATTTTATTAGTGTATAAATTTAAGGGCCTCTCAATTTAGTTTTCACCTTCCGCCATGGGATTCGTATAGCCGCCTCTGTTCTTTGAAGAGATTAAAATTAGTTTGTGGGATATGAGTCCAAAGAAATAAGGCAAGAGGCGAATGAGATGGCTCAAATAAATTGCATGTATTTATTATGCTTTCGAGCGGGTGGAGTTCATAATGGGAGAATTTTTAATTAACAGGGGTATCAGAAACGAAATGATGAAGAAGACTGAATTAATTACAAAATTTAGTGACAAAATCTAAGAAGAACATTAATAGGATTAACACATACAAAATCGAGATGTAGGAGCCAAAATTAATATTCCAGGTTAACGCTTGTTAGGCCAAGTTTAGTTTTTTTTTCTAAATATTATCTCAAATTTTATGCGTTAATTTCTTAAAAGAATATTAGGAGATATAGGACTAACACATAAAATATTATTTCTTAAAAGAATGCCACATAGAAAAGAAAATACACGTAATAAGCGCGTGTATGTCACTTCCCTGGCTGATATCATTCAGGTGGTAAAAGCTATCAAAAAGTGTTGGAGGTAATTAGGATTTGTATAGTTTATACGTACAATTAATAATTCGTGTCAAGGTTTTGTGACGATCCAAAATCCTACGAGGTCGTGATGGAACCTAACCCTAATGATAGGTAAGCCAAATATTGACAAGATAACTAAAATGATAGATTATTCATATCAAGAAATAAAACGACTAAATTCTATAAAACCTCCAAAGGATTAGTAGTAGAAGTCATGAGCGACTACGGTTACAAATTCAATTTGCGAAAACATATATCATCTATTTGAAATTTACATAAACAGAAATATTAAATCCTAAATTCACTCGAACAAATGGTAGTCTGTATATAGAGTGCTGATCCGTCTTTAATGCTAGGCTCTGTCCTCCACG
>NW_027175073.1:0-5841 GCF_000390325.3 Nicotiana tomentosiformis
AATTATATATAATAATTATTTGTTAACTATAATAAGTACCATAGAATATAATAAGTATATATACTATATAGTAACCAATTATACGATATAAATACTAATTGTGATGTACTAATTATAAACTTTAGTATTAATGTATCATCATATAGGTCAGGATTATCAATTTATATACTTATTGTTAATCAATACTAATATATAATATTATAATAGATAATATAGATATGTATATATGATTATGTAATATACCAACTACATTTAATGTAATCAACTCATGTTAACCTATGATTGAAGGTTTACTCATACTACCAATAGAAATATATAAGCATAAAGATATACAATTGAATATCATATAGGTTAATTATACTATACCTATACTTGATGAGTCTAAATTATAATGGATTCATTAATTATATATACTCGTTATCATACATAAGTACCTATTAAATTGTAACCAAGATTAACGTTGGGCTGATATTATAGGTAATTATACCATAACTATTAAATATAATAATATTACTATAACTTATAATATATCCATATATATTAATATCACTAAACTGTATAATTATGATCACGTATTAATATACCCAAATTAATGATATCATTATCTAAAGTATAGGGTTATATTATAAATTATTACATATTATATAATTGTACAGTTACCAATGATGGTTATATAATGAGGTTATAATATACCTACACTAATACATTTTAATACAATAATTACCTATATGTTTTAGGTTACAATCATATATATAGTATAGTATTTCACCTATTAATTATAATACTATTTTGATATTACGTACTATTGTAATAATACCATAAGTTATTCATTATATGTACTATATTTCATATAGGTATATTACAAGTGTATTAATTATAATGATAACTCAATATAAATAGTTAATATTACTTAACCATATTTATATATGATAAAATATGCCATCAAATTAAGTAAATAGGTATGTGTATAACTTAATCTTAACTATTATCAATATGTAATAGTTATAATTATTTATCACTATATGTGGATATAGTATTATAATTAATTATCCATATTAACTAATGATATAATATCCAATTGGACAAAGATTTGACTTACGAGGAAGAGCCGATGGCTATTCTAGCCCGGCAGGTCCGGTAGTTGAGGTCTAAGAGTTATCCTTCAGTTCAAGTGCAATGGAGAGGTCATCTGGTAGAGGCATCTACCTGGGAGTCCGAGTCGGACATGCTGAGTAAATATCAACACCTTTTCTCCAACTCAGGTACATTTTCTAACTCCGTTCGAGGACGAACGTTTGTTTTAGAGGTGGAGAATGTGATGACCCAAAATGTCATCTTTAAATTTAATAAGTAATTCCGTGTTCTAAGACTTCGAAAAGCACCGTTTATCATTCCTCGACTTGCGTGTGCAGTCCGTAAAATTTTCCTGAAAGTTTTTATGTGAAAAATGGATTAAAATGTGAAATAGAGCCTTAAAACTCAACTGAGTTGACTTTGGTCAACATTTTGAGCAAATGGACTCGGATCAGTATTTTGACAGCTCCAGTAGCTCCGTATCATGATTTGGGACTTGGGCGTATGCCCTAAATTTAATTTGGAGGTCCCTATCTCAAGTTATGACCATTTAACGGAAACTAGTAATTTAAAGGCTAAAGATTTCCAAGTTTGACCACGGGGTTGACTTTTTGATATCGGGGTCGGAATCCGATTCTGGAAATTGGAATAGCTCCGTTATGTCATATATGACTCGTGTGCCAAATTTAAAGTCATTCCGGATTATTTTAACATGTTTTGGCACAAGATTTGTAAATTGAAAAGTTTTGAAACTCAAAAGTCCGAATCGAGGTGTGAATTGTAATTTCAGCATCGTTTGACGTGATATGAGACCCCGAGTAAGTCCGTATAATATTTTAGGACTTGTTGGTATATTTGGTTGAGATCCCGAGGGTCTCGGATAGATTTCGGGTGGTCAACGGAATTTAATTTTGGCATTTCAAGAACATTCGACGTCGTTTTTTCAAGAATAAGTGGTATCCCATTAAGCAAAGGAATCCCAAATTCAGTTTTTATGGAAGCATTAGATCCGTATTGAAATTTTGGAGCCATAGCAAAAAGAATCATCGAATTCGGACATCGTATAAGAGAGTTATGCCCATTTTCGTGTCGGGAAGGATTTTTCGTAGCCGCCAGCGCCCAGGGTAGCGTGGGGCGCTAGCCCTAGCGCTGGGAATTATTGGTGTACTGGAAAGTGCGCCACAGGCAGCGCCCCACGCTACCTATGGCGCTCGAAAATGCCAGAAACCCCATAAAACGGGGAGTTTAGCCATTTTAATCATTTTTGAGTTTGGGGAGCTCGATTTAGGCGATATTTGGGCGATTTTCACGGGAAAAAATTGGGGTAAGTGTTCCTTATCCTATATTGATTATATTTCATGATTCCATACTCATTTACATCATGAATCCATGAATTTATGGAAGAAAAATCAGATTTTTACAAAACCTTCCAAAAATGTAAAACGAAGATTCGAAGGTCAATCCGATGTCAGAATTTGATAATTTTTATATGGTTGGACTCGTCTCGGAATGGGTGTTTGGATTTCGTAAGTTTTTCCGAGATTTGAGATGTGGGCCCCATTGTCAATTTTTAAAGTGAATTTCGGATTTTTATCCGAAAAATTAGTAAATTCATATGGAATTAATTCCTACGATTTGTATTGAGTATATCGAATTATTTGTGAATAGATTTGAAGCTTTTGGAGACAAATGTAAAAGGAAAAGCCGTGGTCGAGTAATTTATTGGAATTTGCATAGCGAGGTAAGTGTCGTGTTTAACCTTGACTTGAGGGAATAGAACCCTTAAATTATTTGTTATGTGAAATGCATGTAAACGACGTATAGGCGAGGTGACGAGTGTCTATACGTCGTCAAATTAATTATTTGCATAATTATTTGAAAATCATAAATTGTTCCAAGACACGAATTAATTGTTATAATAATTATTTCTTTCCTATTCCTTGACAAATATTAATTCTTAAATTCCTGCAATAATTGTTACATACTATTTGATTTATGTGTATTAATTGCTACTTGACATTTAGCATATTAAATATTAAACTGTCTATTTTCTCCCAGATTTTCATAATAAATTGCTAATTGTCATTGCTTGTTTCATAATTAAATCATAACTATTGAATGCTTGTTGTTTTAAAATTTTATATTAATTGTTGCATTTATTGAGGCAATTTATTTTATAAGAATTGGTAAATGAATATATTGGAGGATCGGGTTGCACGCTGCAACAGACTTATTTAAAAGTCCATATTGGAGGATCGGGTTGCACGCCGCAATAGACTTATTGAAAAGTCAATATTGGGGGATCGGATTGCACGCCGCAACAGACTTATTTAAAAGTCTATATATGTACTTGATTGAAATAAATATATGACATACTTGATTAAAAGAAAAATATTGGGAGAGCGGGTTGCACGCTGCAACATAATTGAATGTGAATATATTGGGAGAGCGGGTTGCACGCTGCAACAGAATTTATGGAAATGATAATTGGTTATAACTGCTGAGTTGGCTTCAACCATTATAAATGAGTTACCTGATTTATTTCTATTATTGATGTTGTTACTAATATTGCGTACAGGTTAATGTAAGTGAACCGCCTTAGCCTCGTCACTACTTCGTCGAGGTTAGGCTCAGCACTTACCAGTACATGGGGTCGGTTATACTGATACTACACTCTGCACTTCTTGTGCAGATTTCGGAGTTGGTCCCAGCGGCGTACCATAGACTTGCTCGAATTTCAGCTACTCAGAGGAGACTTGAGGTATAACTGCACGGCGTTCGCAGTTCTGAAGTCCCCGTCTACTGTACCTTAGCTGTGTGTTTATTTCCAGACAGCTTTATTTTATTCAGACCTTTATTTTTATTATTCTAGAAGCTCGTGCACTTGTGACACCAATTATGGGATGGTATTTAGACGCCGTTATTTTTATGGATTATTCACTATATTTCAGACCTTACTTCCGTATTTGTTTCTTTATTATTAATAAATTTAAAAATTATTTTAAAATAGATAATATTATTTTAACGTTGGCTTGCCTAGCAAGTGAAATGTTAGGCGCCATCACGGTCCGAAGGTGGGAAATTCGGGTCGTGACAATAATTTAATCTTAACTATTATCAATATGTAATAGTTATAATTATTTATCACTATATGTGGATATAGTATTATAATTAATTATCCATATTAACTAATGATATAATATACCTTATTACCATATCCTAGTAAAACATTATATCATATATATCTAACATTTAATGTATATCATATTGTTAATGCTATATCTTGAATTACTATAATCATAATTAGGTAACATGGGTTATAGTACTAATTATATAAAATTGGGTTAATCACTATACTATATATAATTATAGTAATCATATTATGTAGTTATGATAAATGAGTATAATATAAGAATGTATGAATTAACTGGTGTATTATATCAATATGTATATTACAATAATATAGTAATTCATGATTATGAATATGTAGTTAACTATTTAATATATCAATTATATGATATACAATGATAACATATAATGATATAATAGGATATTACTGATATCCTATTATAATTACCATTAACCTATATTAATAATATTTACCTAATAGATAATACCTTAACATATAGTATAAAGGTTATATTTGTTACCATTAATATGTAACAAATATATTAGTATAATTTGATAGATCATAATTCTATTATATAATAATTACTATATAATGATTATATGATTGTATGGTATGTGATTACACTAAATTAGTGGTTAAAATTAATAATACATTATTGACATATCCAATTACGGTGTCACAATATCATTATATAACATATATGATCATAATATAATGTGACCTATTACTAATATTTCACATAACTTATCGTAGTGAAATCATATGATTATTATGATATAGTAACTATTATAAGTAATAATCATAGTATATAATACTCTATATAACCATATATAGAGTATATCATAAGTTATACTATGATATACCAATTTATATTATAATTGATAATTTATGATACCTATGTAAATATACCCTAATTAATCTAATATTATGGATATTGATTAATATGTTATGTATTTATTGATGAAATATATACATATGTACTTATAACCTTATCATATTCTATGATAGTTTATAACCTATAATTAGTTAAGTATTATAACTAGTGCTCAATATAATTGAAAGTATCAATTATAACCATAGTTACTATCATATATATTATTAACTATCTAAATTATTATGTAGATAGTTGTCATTTATACTATGACCATATGATATACTTTGTTATCTATTAACTTAATAATAGACCTATTTATTTAATTTGTTTAAAATAACAAGTTGGTATATGAATATTGTCATATATCTATATATATGATAACATTGGTATAATTCTAACCATATCTTAATTCACTTGTTACTAGTATATGTCAACCTATGTGCCCTTCGTATAAGTTTAACAATATGAAAGATAGTCTGACTATAATATGTTATTCAAGTGTATACTTATAATAATAGTTAACATTATGATTATTATCGTATATCTACCTGTTATATTCAGGTAACACATATAATTGTAATGTAGTTTATACATTATGTAAAGGTCATAATTGTGATGACCCAAAATGTCATCTTTAAATTTAATAAGTAATTCTATGTTCTAAGACCTTGAAAAGCACCATTTATCCTTCCTCTACTTGCGTGCACAATCCGTAAAATTTTCTGGAAAGTTTTTATGTGAAATATGAATTAAAATGTGAAAT
>NW_027175074.1:0-5834 GCF_000390325.3 Nicotiana tomentosiformis
TATATTGTTACAACCCAAATTCGCATATCATAGATCACGCTGTAAGGTAGTCGACGTAAATCCAAGAAGAGATTATCTTTGAGATGATAATAAGTTAATCCTATTGGTCTTAAACGATACAAGGGTGTATAAGAGTGGTTAACAAGTATTTGAAGTTAAGCTAATCAAGGATGTTGTAACCCGTATTTTCGGATAACACTAGAGGTGATTAACTGTCCCAAGAGGTCTTGTTTTAATGTATTTGAATCATATAATATCCGCATCATAAGTCTTGAAGTCAAGCGAGTTATGAAATAAAAGTCGATAAAAGTTGCCGCAACTTAGGTTTATAATTTTACTTAAACTTTAGGTCAAATGTTACTGCATTTTACTCCCAATGTGCTTGGAATTATGGGGTGATCTACCTATCAAATTGAAGATCTATGAGTCTAGTTTCCAACGCATTAAACCGTTCGTTGATACGATCTCGGAATAGAGAGATATTCACATTTTCGCGAGAGTGCGCCAAGCTGCTCTCTATGGGGCCCACAAAGGCGGTTTAAGACATTTGGACATATATAAGATAACTCAACCCTGTTTTAAGTCATTATTTTTCAGTATATTCAGACCTTATAACCCTAAAAACATTCTCTCAAGGTTCTCTCATGATCCAAGACCCAAACAAAGGGCAAACAACAACACAAATCAAATGTCGGAAATCCCGTGGTGCTAGTATGTTTCTTGTTTTTCTTGTTGTTGCTGATTTTTGTGTTGTTCCAGCTCGTGTGGGAGGTTGTTTTAAGTGCTTTATGTTCTGTAAATACACCTTCAAGTTTTTAATATCAACCCTAGGTGATTTCAAGTCTTCTAAAGTAATTCTAGTGCCGAAAAACCCGAATTAATTGCTAGTTTCGCTTCCTTGTTCTTGTGGCAGAATTGAAGGGATATTTCGTAGAAAATTAAGGTCAAATTGGAGTTGTTCTTTCTGTTTAAAGGTAAGTAACCTCTTACTCTATATATATTTAAGATTATCCAAGTTGCAGCTAAGTCGTTGAAGCTAGAACTTGTGAAATATATATCGAAAAGCTTGGTAGTAATGTTGTTGGTTGGTGGACTGTTTTGGAGGCTCAATATGATTATTAATGATGTTGTTTGGGCTGTTTGGTGATTGTATTGACTTGTGGGAAGTCATATAAATAGGGGAGGTGCTGTCCGTTTCATCGTAAAATAGGTTGTGGTCGATACATAATAGTTACGACGCTTAAACGATAATGATAGTGTCATTTATCTTATTGTAGACTAAGGAGTCGTGATATTTGCATAGCTTGAGGTTGGGCAGTATATACAAGGTATGTGAGGCTATCCCCTTCATTCTTTTGCACGACTCCAATTGTACATAATGTAATGAACGAGCTCCCAAAGATACTCTACTCTTAGAAGCTAGCAGTACTTACATTGCTGCCCTTCTTATGAAACGATTGGTATTGATGTTACTTCTCTTATTCTTATATTATCAATGTTGTTGGTAGTTCCTGATTCTTATAAGTTTCTTGATGATGAGTTAATCCTAATAACGTGTACGAAGGATACCAACCTTATGTCACTCCAAAAGGTTCAAAATGTGATCCCAATGAGTCCAGCATGCATCATATATATGTATCTATTTTACTCTACCGAGCCGCGCTATAGTCGGCCGGGTACGGCACCTATTGTGCAACCACTGATCAGTTGGGTTTTACCGAGCTCCACGTGGCCGGGTACGATTCTACCGAGCCCTATGATGGCCGGGTACGTTTTACCGAGCCTATTATGGCCGGGTACGATATGATGATGATGATGCCCACAAAGGCATATGTTTTAAACGTTTATGTATATATATATGTATGTATCATGTATTTCATGTCAGTAGCCCTCAGAGGTACCCAGATGTCACAGGTTGTATATTCCCTATCACTGTTTACATTATTGTTCTTACTTATGCTATTCTGCCTTACATACTCAGTACTTTATTCGTACTGACGTCCTTTTTATTTGTGGACGCTGCATGTCGTGCTGCAGGTCCTGATAGACAGGTAGACGTAGCTCCCCCACCACAGTAGGCTGTCCAGTTCAGCAGTTATTGGCGAGATCCCTTCTCCGGACTTGCCGTGGTCTTGGTATGCATTTTTGTTATAGACCTTATGGGTATGTCGGGGCCCTGTTCCGGCAATGTTGTAGCACTTATGTTCTTTTAGAGGCTCATAGACAGGTGTCGACTCATGTATGGTTTGGAATGCCTTGTCGGCTGATTTTTGTTGTATAGTCTTTCATGGCACCATGGTAGCTCGTACCTTATATATAGTTTCTTGACAGTCTTGTCGTCCCATGTTACGTATGTTCATGACATTATCTTTCATTGTTGGATGTTCATGATCCATGTCTTTCATTTATATTGGTCTTGTCGGCCCTTAAAGATAATAAGGAAGGTTAGATAAAATGTACGTTGGTGCTCGGCAAGTATGGCCCGGGTGCTAGTCATGACCCTCCAGTTGGGTCGTGACAAACTTGGTATCAGAGCAAGTCTGTCCTAGGGGTTGTCTATGAGCCGTGTCTAGTAGAGTTTTGATTATGGATGTGTAGCGCGCCACATTTATAATCAGGAGGCTACGTGACATCTAGGGTTGTTACCTTCTTCCTGAATCTAGATCGTGCGTAGAGTTGAGTCGTAAGTGTTCATATCTAATATTCACCTTGTTTTCTTTTAGCGATGCCTTCGACTAGGAAGCAAGCGATTAGTAAACGGCTTGATACAGCTGTAGGAGAGGGTAACATTCAGGTGCCTCCAGCCATAGCAGGCCAAAGTGAGCCTCAGAGTGAGATGCCGTCTCATACCTCTCTGTCTCCTCCAGAGGATATTAGGAGGCACCCAGTACATCCAGTTCCTCCGTCTGGCACTACAGACCACGATATGCGCAGTGCAGTGCAGTTGTTGAGTAGCTTAGTAGCTGCTCAGGCTCAGAGGCAGAATACCGGTGCTGCTGATAAACCGGTTAGTGCAGGAGTTCGTGATTTTATTAATCTAGACCCTCCAGTGTTTGACTAAACAAATATTCAACTTTATAACTAAATATACTAAGTATAATAATTAAGTATAATGATAATGTATTATCCAGTTAGCTACTTTTTCTATTACAAATAAAAATACAATTCTCCCCTCAAATATGAATCAAATATGAATACTAGATTGGAGTTTTACAAAGCACCTTTATCGGATTTGAACCGATGACTTACGCCTTACCATGGCGTTACTCTACCACTGAGTTAAAAGAGCCTTTATGATTTAATTCCGAAATTATTCACTATGTTGATAAAATATTTGTATGTACATATATTATAAACATAAGTATATATGCATAAGTACATGCAGTAGATACATAGTGTCTAGTGGCTCATTGTTGAATAATAAAATGGATTTACCTAGGAAGTCTAGGATAAAATGCAATGAATTATTTCAAGAGCGACTCGAATTGCTTTTTTTCTTTTATTGAATTGATCCCACCAGAACAAAATTCACTTGATTGATACATGTGCATACACCTAACAATTCAACATAAAATTCAAGATATTTCATCGAATCATGGAATTAAGAGATTCTACTTGTCTCCTGAACTAAATTCTTGGAGAAAAAAGAATTTTCTTCTTGATCTCGCTTGCTAGATTTCTCGTTTGTTAATTTTCTGTCTTGGTGGAAGGGAGATAAGGATATCTCGTCTTAACAATGAATCAAATGAAAGTGAAAGAAATCGAATTTCACACCTTTTTCCTTTTCTGACGGACAAATCATTCCCTGCAAAAATCCTACTCTTTCTTATTATTTCTATTTTTTTGTATTTATTACTTTTTTTATTTATAAATAAAAAAAGAAAATTCTAAATAAAATTCGAAATACTAAATAATCTAAACTAAAATAATCGAAATAAATTCAATTAAAATAATTCCAAAATACAAAAAATACTACTACTAGATTTCTAATGGCGATTCTAATGAATAATTCATCAATGACGAATAAAAAAGAAATTCCATGCAATTGTAAAATGGGGAAAGATCCCTCGAATAGAATCATTCGATTATATTGACAATTTCAAAAAACTGATCATACTATGATCATAGTATGATGGCGGTTGGTCAAGTAGGCCCCCATCGTCTAGTGGTTTAGTACATCTCTCTTTCAAGGAGGCAGCGGGGATTCGAATTCCCCTGGGGGTAGTGTACTACGAAAGGAAGTTGATCATGGATTACCAATAAGTCTAAAATTGATTTTTTCTGGGTCGATGCCCGAGCAGTTAATGGGGACGAACTGTAAATTTGTTGGCAATATGTCTACGCTGGTTCAAATCTAGCTTGACCAAATAATTCGCCAATGCTCCATGAGATGATATAACCCCCTTTGTACTTTAGAAATACCCGATCCCGCGATTAAAAAGAATCAAATTTTCTATTAGATCCCATATTTCCCTAGGATTGTAGTTCAATTGTTCAGAGCACCCCCATGTCAAGGCGCAAGTTGCGGGTTCTAGCCCCGTCAGTCCTGACGGATCCAATAAATATATCAATAAATCTCTCTCTTTTTTGAATTTTATGAAGCGGACTGGGGGCAGAATTTCATTGTCAAAGCAAAGGAGAAATCCTTATTTTTTTTTCTCTCCTTTTGGTAGGAGAAAGACATATGCGGTTGGATTAGTACAATTATTGGTAGCATTATAGTCAGTATTCCAAGAAATGCTGGCTTTTTCGATTGCCCCTAATGCATTTAATGGAATCAAGTACTATACATTTTTGAGGCGTGCATACACAAGGGAAATTCCTTTCTTGTCCAATACAAAATTTAATATAAGAAAATACTTTCCAGTAAAAAAAAAAAAAATTTATTTTTTTGGCTACGGATTTATGGAACCTCACTTACTAGTTTGAAGTTGAAAAATAGATTTCATGCAAATTGCACACTCGGCTTTTGGTATAGGTGTCTTGGGGCTAATAATCTACGAAGAAAGAAGGGGAAAGGGCAGATCAACCAAAGATCCTACTCCTCTTAGAAAGGGGAATGAATCATTTTTCCGATTGTTCATTTTGTTTTAAGGCCCCATCGAGGAAAGAACAAATCGAAAAATAGTAAATTTGATGAATATTCATTTTATACAGTTTCATCTTTATCATACTTCTTTGTCTTCTAGGTCAAAAATAATTTAGTTCTAAACTCCTTTCTTTTTCCATTTAGCTTTTATTGTTTGTTTGGGTTTGTAACTATGTGACCACTAGAAGTGGAAGAGCTATTTGATAAGACTTCAACATATGATTGTACAAGAAGGAACTAGATAGATTAGAGAGAAAAAAAAGAACAGATGAGAAAAAATGATAATGATAAATAAATAAAGGAATTTTGGATTGGGTCAGGAATCCAAGTTTGGGGCGGTATGGATTAAAGAACTTCCTATGTTATACTATTTAATTCTCGACGACGAATTGATTTGATAGTTCAGATATTGTTATTCATGATATTGATCAGATTCAAGATCATCGAAAGGTAATATTCATTCAGTGAATTTGCAGGCCAAAGATTTATCATCTCTATGGGATTAAATCCAGAGCTTTTCTTTATCCATATTTGCGTTTATATTATTTCATTGTTAGTTGTAGATCAATAATGTTTCCGCCATTAGCCTTATATTAATATTTTTTCCATTGTTAGATTCATGCATATCTTGTACATATTTGTATGTCTAGTAGGTGTGGGGAGATGGCCTAGCTGCCCGGACGTGATCGGACTCCGTGCTAACAAAAGCGGTGGTATATTGGGGCATTTGTCAACCCAAATGACA
>NW_027175075.1:0-5829 GCF_000390325.3 Nicotiana tomentosiformis
AAAACATAATATTTAGATTTAATAGAAAATCCCAAAAATACTGATAGAAATACACTCCCAAAACCCGGTGTCACTGGGTACATGGGCATCTAAATGATGACATAGTCTGACTGATAAAACACTATCTGGAAACACAGAACAGTACAAATAACTGAAAGAAAAGAGAGTCAAGGTCTGCGGATGACAAGAAGCTACCTCAATAATCATCAATAGTTATTCTCTGAAACCTAGCAGCCGCCGTATCCGGAAGTACCTGGATCTGCACACGAAGTGCAGAGTGTAGTATGAGTAAAACCGACCCCGTGTACTTCATAAGTAACAAGACTAACCTTTGGGCTGAAAGTAGTGGCGAGCTCAACAGGTACAGTCCAATATGAAATAACAGTAAAAAAATGTAGGCATGTTTTCAAGTTCAACAAATTACTCAGTACAAGTAAAATAAATCAACTTTGTATGATATGAGGAATATGACATCTTTATATCTACATGCCAATGTACATGCTGTATATGGTATAATACCATGGAAGCATCACGTAATCACACTCTCAGAGTACTCAATCACTTAGTACTGTACGGCCAGGTCCAGCCCAGTGAAGATCCATCCCTCAATATAAATACCAATTGACAGTTAGTGAATCTGTACTGTATATGGCCAATCTATCCTATATATAAATGAAAGAAGGCAACTCCATGCCCTTGGAACTCCATCCCAAATGTAAATAAATAAGGCAAATCCATGCTCTGGGAAGTCCATCCCAAATATAAATAAATAAGGCAACTTCATGCCCTGGAAACACCATCCCAAATGTGAATATATATGTCAACTCCATGCCAGGGAACTCCATCCCAAATATAATATCTTATGCGCTCATTGTGTTGGGTGCAGACTACGGAGGGGCTCCTTCAGCCCAAGCGATATAATAAACCAGGTCCAGGCATAAATCAATAGAACATGCTGCGGCGGGCAGCCCCATCCCATAAATATAATTGACAATCAGGACCTCGGCCTCACTCAGTCATTAACCACTCCAGTCTTTCGGGCTCATAATGTCATGAATATCAACCCGACAAAATGATATGATGTATAAATGAATGGCAACAGAGACTGAGATACGATATGCAAATAATAGATGTGACTAGTATAAGTTAAAGTTTTAAACAATTAATTCAACAACATCACGACCTCTGCGATTCTCAGCTCAATTCCTTTAACATGTGGAGGATATGTGGATAATGACATGATTACTTAATTATGAAATTTCACATAATCAATTAAGTCACAAATTCTACGGTGCACGCCCACACGCCCGTCACCTAGCATGTGCGTCACCTCAAACCAGTCAGATAACACGTAATTTCGGGAATTTATACCCTCATAACAAAGTGTAGAAATGTTAGTTACCTCAAACCGTATAATTCTTTATTCCAATATGCCCTTGCCTCGCGAATCAAGCCTCTGAACGCCTCGAATCTAGTCACAATTAATTCGATACAGTCAACACAAATTATAGGAATTAATTCCATATAAAATTACAAATTTCCAAAAACAAACCCGAAATTCCACTCAAAAATCGGCAGTAGGGCCCACATTTCGGAACCCGACAAAAGTCACAAAATATGAACGCCCATCCAACCCCGTGTCGAACCATACAAAATTTACCAAATTCCAACATCAACTCAACCCTCAATCTTCAATTTAACCTCAAGGGTTTTGACAAATGTTTTCCAATTTTTCACAATTTAAAACACAAATTAAATGCTAAAAATAACTATAGATTCGGGTAATTTGACCAAAATTGAGTTAAGAACACTTACCCTGACGTTTCCATTGAAAATCTTCCGAAAATCGCCTCTCCCCGGGCTCCAAATCATAAAAAATGGAAAATGAGATGAACATAACATAAGTTCTGCTGCCCAGACATTTTCGCTATGCGATCGCAGACCAACTCACACGATCACAAAGAACAATTTTCCCCTGCCATAATTTTATCATACGTGATCGCGGATGCCTTCACGCGATCGCGAAGCACAGCTTCATCCACCCTACGCGATCGGGGACAACCATATGCGATCGCATAACACCGCGCATGAATTTTCCAGTTGCCTCCTTCACTCTATGCGAACGCATCTTAATCCACGCGTTCGTGTAGTACTGCTGGCCAACAGCTTCTCAATCGCGGACTTACCTAACTGATCACATCGTACAAAAATTCAAGCTATCCAATTTATCATGCGCGACCACGTAAATAGGAGTTTTAGGCACATTACGATTTCTTACACAAGCTTTCATTAGCATTACTTTAAAACACAACTTGAGGTCAAGGCATTTAGCTATGCAAGCCCTACTTTGAACACATTCTCAAATAGTAGTACAACATAATAAGAGCATTTTAATTACATATTGATCACGGATGTCTTTTGACACTAGCTTATCTGGGTAATCGATTCACAATAAGCAACTCGGGACTTACATGGATATTGTGTGGTTACTTTTTAAGAGAATAGTTTAGCCAACATACCTTACTTGATCTTCCTTAACTCTAAATGTTCCAAAAATCCTAGCAACTTCAATCTATTTTAGAAAAATAACAAATTGAACAAAAATTAGGTAATTGATCATGGTTCTAGCTCATTTGAGCATTTTATCAAGCACTAGATGTTCATTAAGATTTCAAGGTCTGTTTATGGAGGATTCCTTCATCCCACAACCCATTCTTTACTATTTTAGCTCAACAATCTCCCTATATCTCATGATCAATCATGCATGCAAAATAAGACACTCCCATACCTATGAATTATCTTACTACTTGCTCATTTATAGTTAAATTTCGAAATTAAGAGATAGGGTGTAGAATCTTACCTCTAGGATGACGACCTAGTGTGCTTCCCTTGTTAATTCTTCCAAGAATTGGGGAATAATTGATTGAGGAACTCTCTCCCTCTCTAGAGCCTTTTCACTCTCTCCAAATATCAAGTTCTCCCTTTAGAAATGGTCCATAGGGTCTAAGTAACGAAATGGGGTCGGGTTATAAAAACAAAAAAATGAAGCTCCGAAATAGGATATGCGGTCGCCTATGCGACCGCATAATGCTTCTGCGGTCCACGAAATGGCCCTCCGGAACTGGGCTGGTCTGCCCCACTCTGCGGCTGTTATGCACTCCGCAGATCAGTTATGCGGTCGCATAATACGCCGTAGAATCTCCCTCCACAAAATTTCCATGTTGGTTGTGCGATCAGTGTGCGGCCCGTGAAATCGTTTTGTGATTGCATAATGGGCCGCGAAATGACATCCAAAAAGGGCCCAAATGACTACCTTACTCCACGGCCATTCTACGGCCTTAAGAGTGATTCTGCGACCGCATAATAGGCCGTAGAAATGCCCATTTCTGCCAAATATATTTCTCCAACTATCATTAACACATACGCCTTCCTCGGCTCCATGAAACCTTGGGTTCTTTTAGGAAAAGTTTTACGGGGCCTTAAAGTAAGAACCAGGCTAGGGTCCGAAAAAGCTAGTCTCGCAAACTGATTAGCAAAGCATGAACATCCATGGCTAGTGGTCTCTCTGCTACCGCAAAATATGCTAAATTGCCCATACTCTGAGACTTTGTACTCAAGGCATGGACCACCACATTGGCCTTCTCGGGATGATACAAAATGGTGATCTCATAGTCTTCCAGCAACTTTAACCATCTTCGCTACTCCAAATTAAGGTTCTTCTGCTTGAACAGATATTGGAGACTCCGATGGTCGGTATAGACCTCACATGTAACATAGTATAGATATTGCCTCCAAATCATCAATGCGTGAACAATAGATACCACTTCTAAGTCATGCACATGGTAATTCTTCTCATGAACCTTCAACTGTCGAGACACGTAGGCAATCACCCTACCATCTTACATCAACACCGTGCCAAGCCCAATATGTGATGTATCACAATATGAAGTGTAATACCCAATACTTGTAGGCAACACCACCACTGGGGCTGTAGACAATGTAGTCTTGAGATTCTAAAAATTCACCTCACACTTGTCCGACCATCTGAAAGGAGAACCCTTCTAGGACAATCTAGTCAAAGATGCAACAATAGATGAGAATCCCTAAGGGTGCTTGTAATCTAAGGGAAGCTTTCGTTCGAGATTTTTCTAATTATTTAAGGTATGTATAACACTCTATTTCTTGGGATTAAGCTGATATATGTGTTGGTTAAGTTATTTGGATGAAGAATTACAAGATAGAACTTGAAGTTGTATAAGAAGTTATTGTTTCTTATCGGACTATTTTGGAGTTGTGTAGATGACTTCATATGGCTGGAAATCGCGGGGAATGGCTTGGTTATAATGTTCATATTGTTGTTATGCTGGTAAATATTTTTAGTATGTTGATGATGTTTTAAATAGGAGAATAAGTAACCACATAATACCTAGAAGTTGTCCATATTGTTGTAATATCTTGTTGGTTATTTGATGTTACTTTTATGATGGATATAAGGTTGGAATGCCATGCCAATATATGTTTTCATATTCTGGATTGTTTGAAGGTGTTTTAAGTATAGGGGATATGGTAAAAAGAATTGGGTTTTGGTTCCAATCCAAGCTTACAGCTCGTCGTGTTAAGTAGTAGTTCTGTTGGTGACGTTTGTGCACTTGTTGTTATATAAGGTGAATTGTGTTGTTGGGTTGTTCGGTGTGTTGTGGTGCTTAAAGTATATAGTTGAAGGTCGTATTTGATCTTGTTGTTTTTATGGACTTTGGGAAAGAGAGGAAAACAAGGGAGATGCTGCCCATTTTAATAATAAATAAGCTTGTGATTCGTTGTACGATAGTTGCATCTTTCGTAGCTTAACGATAGCATTATTATCGTTGTTGTAGATTAAAGTGCGATGAGATTATTTCAACATGGTCATTGGATAAAATGTGATAAGGTATGTTAAGGCTATCTATTCTTTCCTTTCGGCATGATCCATATGATACAAACAAAATGAGCAAACATGCAACTTTCACAAATGACTCTATTCTTAGAAGTAATAGGGATGCCTATGTTCTTGATTCCAACTGTCTTGTTATTATACCGTCTGCTCATGGGTATCAGAAAATACATATGTTGATAAATTTTATTTCACGATATTAAACGAAGGCATATTTATATTATGACATTCCGAGAGATCTTATTGACTTATTCATTATGCATTGTATTAATATATATATGTACATTTACCCATGACCAGATGACGTTATATATGCGTATATTATATGTATATGTGGTATGGGTAAAGGTTACGGTGTAATATACGCACCAACCACCTGATCAGCTGGCATACGCTTATGATTTCTCCCACTAAGACCGAGATGATATGATGGGATGCCCTCAGAGGCTTGATGATGTTATGTACACATATACCTATGCATGGTATGACATTTATACCCATATACATGACACTATAAAGATTTCATGATTACTGAGCTATTCAGACTTACAAATTGAGTCTTTTACTCCTTGTTTCTTTCACGTCTTTTATATATTTCTTTTCATGCCTTACATCATCAGTACATGTCACTCCCCGAACTCAGGGAGCACGACCGGTGCTCAACCGAGGGAACCCGACCGAGCAATCCTATTAGATTTGCCTCTACCCAAACACATCCATGAATAAAGAGAAAACATAATTTCGTTAATTAGACAATAAGGTGATCATGTCTACAATACTAATTCATTACCATTAGATACTTCATTAATAAGTCTCCAACACACACATACACCTTTATGGTTGAAAGTGGAACAAGTGCTCTAATCACAACACTACTTGGTAATCATTCCCAACACTCA
>NW_027175076.1:0-5491 GCF_000390325.3 Nicotiana tomentosiformis
CACCTCTTGTGGTCCGTGAATACATCTACATGAACTCCATACAAATAATGACGCCAAATTTTTAATATAAAAACCACCGCCGCAAGCTCTAAATCATGAGTTGGACAGTTATTTTCATGATTCTTAAGTTGCCTTGAATCTTATTCTATGACCTTACCATGTTGCATTAATACACACCCAAGACCGATCCTTGAAGCATCGCAATACACCACAAACCCCTCGGTACCCTCTGGCAGGGTCAGTACTGGCGCCGAAGTCAATCTTGATTTCAATTCCTGGAAGCTCCTTTCACAAGCATCGGACCACTGGAACTTAACCGCCTTCTACATCAATTTAGTCAATGGAGAGGCAAGAGTGGAGAACCCCTCCACGAACCTCCTATAATACCCGACCAAACCCAAGAAACTGCGAATCTCTGTTGGAGTAGTAGGTCTAGGACAATCCTTCACCGCTGCAATCTTTTGAGGATCAACCTTAATTCTTTCTCCGAAGACGACATAACCCAGGAATGTAACAGATTCAAGCCAAAATTCACATTTCAATAACTTTGCATACAATTGGTGTTGATGAAGAGTCTGCATAACTGCCCTGAGGTGGTCGGCGTGATCCTCTCGACTTCGTGAATATACAAGGATGTCGTCAATGAATACTATCACAAAGGAGTCAAGAAACAGCTTGAAGACTCGATTCATAAGATCCATGAAAGCTGTCGGGGCATTTGTTAGCCCGAAAGACATTACCTTCAATTGATGGTACCCGGACCGCAAATCAATTTTGGAGAAGCACTTAGCACCTTGTAATTGATCAAACAAATCATCTATTCTAGGCGATGGGTATTTGTTTTTGATTGTGACTTTGTTGAGTTGCCGGTAATCAATACACATCCGCAACGATCCATCTTTATTTCTGACAAAGAGAACCGGTGCGCCCCAAGGTGACACACTCGGTCGGATGAAACCTTTCTCTAGCAAATCCCTTAATTGTTCCTTTAGCTCTTTTAATTCTGTCGGCGCCATTCTATAAGGTGGAATGGATATAGGTTACATGCCTGGCATCACATCAATTCCAAAATCAACCTCCCCGTCTGGAGAAATTCCAGGGAGCTCATCCAGAAAGACATCGGGGAAATCATTCACAATTGGTACAGATTCAAGGGTAGGCACCTCAGCAGTGGTGTCCGTAACTCGGACCAAATGATAAATACACACTTCCTGATCATCTTTGTGGCCTTAAGGTAAGAAATAAACCTACCTTTTGGCATAGCCTTATTCCCCTCCCACTCAACAATTGGCTCGTTAGGAAACTCAAGCCTCATAATTCTGGTTCGGCAGTCGAGTTTGGCAAAACATGAATAGAGCCAGTCCATTTCTATTATTACATCAGAATCAATCATCCACAGCTCAATGAAATCAGCCATGGTATCCCGACCACGTACCGTGACAACACAATCTCTATAAACCCGTGCAGCCGTAATAAACTCGCCAACTGGAGTAGATATAGAGAACGTCTCATGAAGTTGTTCCGGTTCTATTCCGAAGCGCGTAGCAACATAAGGAGTAACTGTCACGACCCAAAACTAACCCCTGTCATGATGGCGCTTATTGTGAAACTAGGCAAGCCGACTCATTTCCAAAACAAACTGATTAGTGGACAGATCTCCAACTACCTTCTTCAACATGGACACATGGAATACCGGGTGCACTAATGACATCTCAGGTGGTAGCTCAAGCTTGTACGCCACCTAACCTATCCTTTGAATGATTCTGTATGGCCCAATATACCTCGGACTTTATTTCCTTTTCTTTCCAAACCGCATGATCCCCTTCATGGGAGATACCGTCAAGAACACCCAATCGTCTTCCTTGAACTCTAAGTCTCTGCGACGAACATCCTAATAGGATTTTTGACGACTCTGAGCAGTTTTCAACCTCTCTTTTACGATCTTAACCTTTTCCATAGCTTGATACACAAGGTCTGGTCCTATTAGTTCAGCTTCTCTAACCTCGAACCACCCAATCGACGATCTACATCTTCTACCATACAAGGCCTCAAATGACGCCATCTGAATACTAGCATGAAAGCTGTTGTTATAAGGAAATTCTATGAGTGGCAAATGATCATCCCAGCTACCCTTCAAGTCAAGCACACAAGCACGCAACATGTCCTAAAGCGTCTGAATATTCCGCTCTGCTTGCCCGTCAGTCTGTCGATGGAAAGCCGTGCTAAGATTTACATGCGTACCCAAACCTTGCTGAAATTCCTTCCATAAATTAGCTGTGAACTGGGCCCCTCGATCGGAAATGATGGAAACTGGAGTGTTGTGAAGCCTGACTATCTCCTTGATATACAATTGAGCACACTGTTCCGCAGTGTTGGTGGATTTAACCGGAAAAAAGTGAGCTGATTTCGTGAGTCAATCCACGATCACCCAAATTGAGTCAAACTTACGCGGAGTGCGCGGTAACCCTACCACAAAATCCATATTGATCATTTACCATTTCCACATTGGAATTTCTATACTCTGTGCTAACCCAGTGGGCCTTTGATGCTCGGCCTTCACCTGTTGGCAGGTTGAACATTTTGCCACAAAGTCTACCACACCCATCTTCATGTCATTCCACCAGTAAACTTCCTTGAGGTCATGATACATTTTCGTCGAACCTGGGTGCACGGAATATCTAGAAGTATGAGCTTCTGCCATGATTCTTTCCCGAAGACCATCTACGTTTGGAACACATAAACGTCCTTGGTACCGTAATGTACCGTCATCCATGCCAAGAGAAAAAATCATAGTCTTATGTTTATGAATCCCTCCCTTCAGCGACACCAACACTGGATCATTGTATTGCTTCTCCTTGACCTCTGTCACAAGCAATGATTCCGCCCTATTCCGCACAATCAACCCCCTTCATTAGAGTCCGCAAGACGAACTCCCAAACTGGCCAACTGGTGAACCTCCCGGGCCAAGGGCCTTTGACATGCCTCAAAGTGAGCCAAACTACCCATAGATTTCCGACTAAGAGCATCCGCCACCACATTAGCCTTCCTCGGACGATACAAAATGTTGATGTCATAATCTTTGAGCAACTCAAGCCACCTTCTCTGCCTTAAGTTCAATTACTTGGAAGGCATGGCATATACACGAATATATGAGAATCGGGCGGAATTCTAATTTTTTGGCCGTAAAACGCAAATCAACGAGAAACGGCCATGGCGGGGCGGTGACTATGGTTCCTCAGGTCGTATTATATGGCCCTGAATAAATTTAGGCGATCGGGGTCCTGGGGCCAGGACCCACTCGGAAGGCATGGGCTATGGCACACGAAAATATGAGAATCAGGCGAAATTCTAGTTTTTTGGCCGTAAAATACAAAACAATAAGGGCGGCCATGGCGGGGTGGTGAATATGGTTCCTTAGGTCATATTTGATGGCCCAGAATAATTTTAGGTGGTCGATATCCACGGGGCCCAGACCCACTCGGAAGGTGTGGGCTAGCACATGAATATATGGGAATCGGGCGGAATTCTAGTTTTTTGGCCATAAAACACGAAACAACCAGGAACGGCCATAGCGGGGCGGTGACAATGGTTCCTTAGGTCCTATTTGATGGCGTGGACTATGTTAGGCAATCCGGTTTCGGGGGACCCGGGCCCACTCGGAAGGCGTGGGCTAGAGCACACGAAAATATGGGAATCGAGCGGAATTCTAGTTTTTTGGTCGTAAAAAGCAAAACAATGAGGAACGGTCATGGCGGGGCGGTGACTATGGTTCCTTAGATCGTATTTGATTTCTTGGAGAAATTTTAGGCAATCGGGGACCGGGGGCCCGGACCCACTAGGAAGGCGTGGGCTATATAGCACACGAATATATGGGAATCGAGTGGAATTCTAGTTTTTTGGCAGTAAAATGCAAAACAACGAGGAACGGCCATGGTGGGGCGGTGACTGTGGTTCCTTAGGTCGAATTTGATGGCTTCGAATAATTTTAGGCGATCGGGGTCTGGGGGCTCGGACCCACTCGGAAGGCATGGGCTATAGCACACGAAAATATGGGAATCGGGCGAAATTCTAGTTTTTTGGCCGTAAAATGCAAAACAACGATGAACGGTCATGGCGGGTTCCTTAGGTAGTATTTGATAGCTTGGAAAATGTTTAGGCGATAGAGTTCCGGGGGCTCCGGACCCACTCGGAAGGAGTGGGCTATAGCACACGAAAATATGGGAATCGGGCGAAATTCTAGTGTTTTGGCCGTAAAATGCAAAACAACGAGGAACGGCCACGGCGGGGCGGTGACTATGGTTCCTTAGGTCGTATTTCATGGCCCGAAATAATTTTAGGCGGTCGATCTCCGGGGGGCCCGGACCCACTAGGAAGGCGTGGGCTATAGCACACGAATATATGGGAATCAGGCGGAATTCTAGGTTTTTGGCCGTAAAACGCAAAACAACGAGGAACGGCCACGGCGAGGCGGTGACTATGGTTCCTTAGGTCATATTTGATGGCCTGGAAAAATGTTAGGCAATCCGGTTTCGGGGGACCTGGGCCCACTCGGAAGGCGTGTGCTAGAGCACACGAAAATATGGGAATCGGGCAGAATTTTAGTTTTTTGGTCAAAAAAAGCAAAACAACGAGGAACGGTCATGGCGGGGCGGTGACTATGGTTTCTTAGGTCGTATTTGATTGCTTGGAGAAATTTTAGGCAATCGGGGACTGAGGGCCCGGAACCACTAGGAAGGCGTGGGCTATAGCACACGAATATATGGAAATCGGGCGGAATTTTAGTTTTTTGGCCGTAAAATGCAAAAACACGAGGAACGGCCATGGCGAGGCGGTGACTATATGGTTCCTTTAGTCGTATTTGATGGCCTGGAAAAATATTAGGCAATCCGATTTCGGGGGACCCAGGCCCACTCGGAAGGCGTGGGCAAGAGCATACGAAAATATGGGAATCGGGCGGAAATCTAGTTTTTTGGCCGTAAAATGAAAACAACAAGGAACGGACACGGCGGGCGGTGACTATGGTTCCTTAGGTCGTATTTGATGGCTCGGAATAATTTTATGTGATCGGGGTCCGGACCCACTCGGAGGTGATTATGGTTCCTCAGGTCATATTTGATACTAGTCTTGGTGGGATTGGGAGGAGGCTAGCCCAACCGAGGCAGCTTCACTCACATGGGCTCAATTATTTTAGATTTAATTGAGATTTTGTTCCCCGGAGCCTTTGGGATACATGGCGCGAGCAGTTTGAGCAGTTGTGCCAGGGTTCTATGATCGTATCAGAGTATGTTCTGAAGTTTAGTGAGTTGTCCAGATATGCACCTGCCTTGGTTTACATAATTAGAGATCGAGTCCGTCGATTTATCAAGAGGCTCAACTATGGTATTAGATTCAGAATGGCTCGATAGTTGGAGACTGATGCTCCATACTAGCAGGTGGTAGAAATCACATGGAGATTGGAGGGTTTGCAAGGCCAGGAGACATGACAGGGAGG
>NW_027175077.1:0-5318 GCF_000390325.3 Nicotiana tomentosiformis
TAATGTTTAATAGCTAGAATATGTTTAAAAGTTTCACAAATGTGTAATGATCATGTGCAATCATGATTCATGTGCTTCAAAATTACTAGAGTTTTATTTTAGAACTGGGTTATTTATCAATTGTATGGAATATCGATATATTGTTGTTGTTGTACGTGGGATTCAATTCTCAATGCAGGGAAAAATATATGAACAAGGGTTGTTATTTATCTAATTAGCACCATTTATCTTCAAATCAAATAAGTAGCTTTTTTTGAACGACATATCGACTACCATAATAATTGTTGTTAGAAGAGAGTACATGGAAATCAATATCAATATTCTTGACTTCAAAAGTTATTTTGAAGTTATTTTGACTTCAAAAGTTATTTGTATATACCTTGATTACTTTGACACTTACTCGCCAGTAACGAGGATAACATCTATTAGGGTGTTAGTGGCACTAGCGGCCGTGTATGGTCTTGAAATCCATCAAATGGATGTAAAAACAGCTTTCTTAAATGGAGAATTAGAGGAAGAGATTTACATGGAACAACCTGAGGGTTTTGTGGTAACCGGTAAAGAAAAGAAAGTGTGCAAATTTGTTAAGTCACTTTATGGACTTAAACAAGCACCCAAACAATGGCATGCCAAATTTGACCAAACAATGTTGGCAAGTGGATTTAAAATCAACGAGTGCGACAAATGTGTTTACATTAAAAATACTCCAGGTCATGATGTCATTGTTTGTTTATATGTTGATGACATGTTGATAATGAGCAAAAACATGGCAGATATAAATGCTACTAAGCGCATGTTGGCTAGCAAATTCGATATGAAAGACTTAGGAGTTGCTTATGTGATCTTAGGAATCATAATTCACAAGACTCCACAAGGTCTAGCATTATCATAGTCTCACTACATTGAAAAGGTACTTGACAAGTTCAAGTATTTGGATTTCAAAATTGCCAAGACTCCAATTGACGTGAGTTATGCACTTCAAAAGAATGAAGGTGAAAGTGACTCACAATTGGATTATGCAAGAGTATTGAGAAGTTTGATGTATATCATGAATTGTACACAACCAGATATAGCATGTGCTATTAGTAAACTGAGTCAGTTTACAAGTAATCCCAATCACATACATTGGATGGCAATGAAACGAGTTTTGGGGTATCTCAAACATACCCAAAATTACGCTTTGCATTATAACAAATATCCCACAGTGATCGAGGGATATAGTGATGTAAATTGGATCACTGGATCATCTGAAGTTAAATCCACGAGTGGATATGTTTTCACAATTGGGGGTGGAGCAGTGTCTTGAAAATCATCCAAACAAACGTGCATCGCCCGTTCTACAATGGAATATGAATTCATAGCTTTAGATAAGGCTGGTGAAGAAGCTGAATGGCTCCGGAATTTCTTGGAAGATATTCCATTTTGGCCCAAACCTTTGGCACCTATTTGTATACATTGTGATAGTCAAGCGGTAATAGGCAGGGCAGGGAGCGTTATGTATAACGGAAAATCTCGTCATATACGACGGAGACACAATACCGTTAGACAACTACTCTCTAGTGGTATTATCACAATTGACTACATAAAGTCAAGAGATAACGTGTCGGATCCACTTACAAAAGGCCTATCTAGAGAGGCAGTTGAAAGATCATCAAAGGGAATGGGGTTAAGGTCTAGGACAAGTCATCATGACGGTAACTCTACCTAGCAGACTGGAGATCCCACGAACTAGGTTCAAAGAGATCAAACAAAGTTACGAATGACGGTTCAACATTGTCAAATAACTCAACCCATTCTCGTGATGAAGACAATGTTCAGAAATCGAGGTAAAGCATTAAGGCTTTTTGATGAGTCAACAAAGCTTAAAGGTTTTTTAATGATTTGCTAAGTCTGGCAGGATATGACCAGATAGTGTGTCTATAGGATTACACGTTTAGAAATCACCTATGTGAGTGTGAAATGTAAGCCGCTTCAAGGGGAATGAAAGTAAAGGCCCATTCTCTAAGCACTCATGAAACCAGGCGGTGTTCATGGCTGAAACGAACACAACCGTGAGAACCATAGATGGTTAAGGATTGATTGTGTGACTTATGTTGTCTAGGTATACAACAAATCTCGACGGTTCAAAGATATCAAATCTACCGATTGACCCAGTATATCCGATATAAGTTCACTACGGAAAGTTCAAAGGGAAACCTACTTATCCAGATGCAATTAATTCTTGCATGTAAAACACACACGCGTCCGTGCATTCCTTTATTTTATAGCCATTCCCCATTCATATGGGGGATTATTGGGATTTTAAGCTTGTGTAGCTTAAAGAGGGTGAATGAGAAATGGAGGGAAAATAAAATATTTGAGTTTCCCTTGGGAAAGGGACATTGTCCCATATCGGAGAAAGAAAAGGCTTTTGATGGGTATATATATAATTGCTCTTCTTCTAACTCTTAAAGAGTTAAGAAAAAGGCAAGCCTCGAGTCGTCGTCGTCGTCGCTCGCTCGGTTTCGGCTTCGGATTCGGATTTGGTCAAAGATCGATTGATTGATTAATCTTTTTGGACAAAATTTCTTTCAATTATTTAATTAATTAATTAAATAATTAACAAAAAAATCAATCCGAAATAACCCATGACCCGCGACCCGGTTCGGTCAGGCCCGTTTTCTTTTCCGAATTATTTTAAATATATTTTTCCCGCAATATTTCAAACATCCCTTTTCCAACAGCCATGGCTGTTTCTGAAAGGTTTCAAACCTTTTCAGAAACAATGCCAGCAACTCTATAAATAGAGTTTGAATCCTAGAATCTTTCCTTACGAAATTTTCTGAGCTTCTTCTTCTTCTTCTTCTTCTTCTACACAATATTTTTCAGTGGGTTTCACGACCATTGAGTGGTTCGCAATTCATCAGAGTTTTGTTACCAATACACTGGTGAGTTAAATCGTTCTATCCTGGGAGGATATATTCCAGCACCTCGGGTACTTGAGGGGAATAATTTCCTTAAGGACACACTGTGTATTCAGTGGGCTCGATTTATTCCTATACTATTTTTTGTTTTCCAGAATCTATTTCGTTAAACAAGTATTACTAACTTTCTGTTTTGTTTTTCCAGAAAGTTTAATTGTTTATTACAGCAATACAGAATAATAACAACTTCTGCGGTCCATATTCATAATTGACCAATTCTACTGCCTCTTCAAATTAAAGAATATAGCAATTCATTTTGCTTATAGTAACTCTATCATATGCACCAACATAACCCTTATGGACATAGAACTCCTTCCTGCTCAAGGTGACATTCACTTGTGTTCTTCAGTTTTATTTGAATCTTATTCTTTTGCATAAGTATTTCATTTCAGATGAAGTATTCTTTCCTTAGATATCATGGTATTGTTTCCTCTTATATATAATGTTTAATAGCTAGAATATGTTTTAAAGTTTCACAAATGTGTAATGATCATGCATGTGCAATCATGATTCATGTGCTTCAAAATTACTAGAGTTTTATTTTAGAACTGGGTTATTTATCAATTGTATGGAATGTCGATATATTGTTGTTGTTACATGTGGGATTCAATTCTCGCAGGGAAAAATATATGAAGAAGGGTTGTTATTTAGCTAATTACCACCATTTATCTTCAAATCAAATAAGTAGCTTTTTTTGAACGACATATCGACTACCATAATAATTGTTGTTAGAAGAGAGTACATGGAAATCAATATCAATATTCTTGACTTCAAAAGTTATTTTGAAATTAAATAAAAACTAAAAGCTTTGATTATTTTTACATGTTTTCATAGTAATGTTTTCTAGCAATGATGAGGTTCATATCTCAAAATATTCTGGTTTCTGTAACAATATGGTGATCTTTTTTGTTTTATTTCAAGCCGATAATAATATTCAATAATTAAATATGTTGATATAGTTCAATAATTCTTACAATCAAAGTTATAACAGTTGCTTTTTAAGTAACAACAAAATATTAGGTTATGAATAAGTAAAAAAGTTAAACCCGTAAAACTATTATGAAAATTCGATACGACAAAATCACTTCCCACATTAAGACTTAAAGTTAGCTTTTTAATGTTTGTACAATGTCAATGTAAAGGTAATTAAAGGAAAAATTACATATAATAAGTGCAATTGATAACGGGAAATAGGCAACAAAAAGGTAATCTTCTATAACAAATTAAATTGCACAAGTGCTGTAAATTTTATTTACATTAAAGGGCAACTTGATGTACAAAGTATTCTGTATTCACGTAGGATCCAAGAAAGGGTCGCACCCCAAGGGGTATGATGTAAGATATGCTACCCTAATGCAAATGTACGGGCTGCTTCCACGGCTCGAACCTGTAAACTATAGGTCATACAAAAATAATTTTACTGTTGCTCCAAAGCTCTCCTTTCCAAATGTTATTAAACTAAATCCCAAGCTGGAAATTACTAGAGCACGACATGGCACACAAGCGGGGCAAGTGCACAAATAGCTATTCTCAGGGATACTATTTAGAGATTAACCAATACTTATTTTGTTCTGAAATTTTAAATCTTAACTTCAGGACAATTCTGAATATTTTATCCTAAAATTGAACTGAAAAACTGAAATCCAGTAATTCCTATATAGCAACCCGTTAGAGTAACTATCTTGTAATGACCCAACCGTTCATTTTGACTTTTAGAAACTCGTTCCCTAAAATAAAACTTCTCGTATGTGCTTTTAATGATTTATGACTTGTGGGGATGGTTGGTTCGGGATTTGGAAGTATTTGGGTTGAAATCGGAACACTTGGTTCCTTAAGTTGGCTTTAAAAGGCCAAGTTTGACTTCGATCAACATTTGGAGAAAACGACCCCGGAATAGAATTTTGACGATTCCAACAGCTCGGTATAGTGATTTTGGATTTAGGAGCATGTTCGGAATTTTATTTGGAAATCCGTAGTTAAACTAGGCTTGAAATGCCTAAAATAGAAATTTAAGTTTGGAAGTTTGACGGGAGAATTGACTTTTTTATACCGTGCCTAAAATTAAAAGAGGCACGGCCAAAATGTGTTGTAAACTTCTGCTAAAACATTTGGGCTAGCCATTATTTAATTTAACACTTTGTACTCAAAAATACACTTACATCAGCTAACATGTGAAAAGTGAAACCCAGTACCTCCCAGCGAGTAGTTTGAACTTATGAAATACCTTTTTCAGAATCACTCAAAGGGCTTAAACCACAAATACTAAGCCAATTTTGGGTACAAACCAAATTTAAGTATAAAAAAATAAAAAATTTTCCCGCAAAAAATCACCTTGTTATCGTCTACATAGATTTT
>NW_027175078.1:0-5289 GCF_000390325.3 Nicotiana tomentosiformis
AAACCTTCTCATGACTCGTGAGACCTATGTAACCTAGGCTCTGATACCAACTTGTCATGACCCAAAATCTCACCTGTCGTGATGGAGCCTATTTCATTACAAGACAAGCCGACAACCTCAATAAAACACAAATTCTTTTACGATTGAAAACATAAAATTTAGATTTAATAGAAAATCCCACAAATACTGATACAAATACACTCCCAAAACGCAGAGTCATTGAGTACATGACCATCTAAATGATGACATAGTTTGACTGATAAAACACTATCTGGAAATATAGAACAATACATATAACTGAAAGAAAGGAGAGTCAAGGTCTGCGGACGCCAAGCAGCTACCTCGATAATCTCCAACAGATAATCTCCGAACTCCGAAACCTAGCAGTCGCCGTATCCAAAAGAACCTGGATCTACACACGAAGTGCATAGTGTAGTATGAGTACAACCGACCTCATGTACTCCATAAGTAACAAGGCTAACCTTTGGGCTGAAAGTAGCAATGAGCTCAACATGTACAGTCCAATATGAAATAACAGTACAGAAATGTAGGCATGTTTTCAAGTTCAACAGATAACTTAATACAAGTAAAATAAATCAACACTTTTTGATAAGACGAATATGACATCTCTATATCTACATGCCAATGTACATGCTGTATATGGTATACTACCATGGAAGAATCACGTACTCGCACTATTAGAGTACTGAATCACTTAGTACTGTATGGCCAGGTCCAGCCCAGTGAAGATCCATCCCTCAATATAAATAGCAATTGACAGTTAGTCAATCTGTACTGTATATGGCCAATCTAGCCTAGATATAAATGAAAGAAGGTAACTCCATGCCCTGGAAACTCCATCCCAAATGTAAATAAACAAGGCAACTCCATGCCCTAGGAAGTCTATCCCAAATATAAATAAATAAGGCAACTCCATGCCCTGGGTACTCCATCCCAAATGTGAATATATATGGCAACTCCATACCCACAGAACTCCATCCCAAATATAATATCCACTGCGCTCACTGTGTGGGGTGCAGACTCCGGAGGGGCTCCTTCATCCCAAGCGCTATAATAAGCCAGGTCCAGGCATAAATCAATAAAGTATGTTGCGGCGTGCAGTACGATCCCATAAATATAAGTCACAATCAGGCCCTTGTGTTAGTTGTTCAGCTATTTGAAAGTTTTTATCATTTTCTCAGTTAAATTCTGCCTGAATGTTAAGCTTACCTACTCTTAGAGACTAGGTTCCATCATGACATCCTACAGAGTAAAATTTTGTCAGTGACAAGTTGGTATCAAAGCCCTAGGTACATAGGTTATACGTGTCAAAAGCAGGAATAGTAGAATCTCACGGATCGGTACAGAAACTTTTGTATTTATCTTCGAGAGGCTGTGGAACTGTAAGGAAACTTCACTTATTTGATCCCTTATCATGCGAATTTCTTGACTTTAGATTTCTAAATCTATGTCTTTCTATTCTCTCATAGACGGTGAGGACATCCACCGCTGGATCCGACGATCAGATATTGTGCCCCTTGATAGAGCCGTGAGAGGCCGGGGCTGGGGCCGCGGTCTGGGTCCGAGAGAGGACAAGGAGGGGCATGTAGTGTAGCCAGAGCAGGTGCACGAGCTACGATAGAGGAGCCACCGGTAGCTTCAGTTGGGAGGTAGGCACTTGTGGCGTTTGTTGCTACCCCTGCACTTCAAGAGACGCTCGCCCAATTCTTGAGCATATTTGGTAATCTAGCTCAGGCGGGGTTGATTCCACTTGCAACGGCAACATCTGAGGCTAAGGTAGGAGCGCAAACTCCAGCGGCCCGTACCCCAGAGCAGTGATTCCATGTTGAGCAGGTCCCATAGGTTATACAAGTGCAGCTGGTTGTCCCAGTTCAGGCCGAGGTTAGGGCATCAACTTCTAAGAAGGAGTAGCTCAGGCTCGAGTGGTACAAAAAATACCATCCTCCTTCTTTCAGTGGCCTAGCTACAGAGGACGCACAAGGCTTTCTGGAAAAGTACCACTGTATTCTCCATAACATGGGTATAGTGAAGATGAGCGGGGGTTCTTTCACTTCTTTCTAGCTATCGGGACTAGCATACTAGTCTTGGTGGGATTGGGAGGAGGCTAGCCCAACCGAGGTAGCTTCACTCACATGGGCTCAATCTTTTTAGATTTAATTGAGATTTTGTTCCCCGGAGCCTTTGGGATACATGGCGCGAGCAGTTTGAGCAGTTGTGCCAGGGTTCTATGATCGTATCAGAGTATGTTATGAAGTTTAGTGAGTTGTCCAGATATGCACCTGCCTTGGTTTACACAATTAGAGATCGAGTCCGTCGATTTATCAAGAGGCTCAACTATGGTATTAGATTCAGCATGGCTCGATAGTTGGAGACTGATACTCCATACCAGCAGGTGGTAGAAATCACATGGAGATTGGAGGGTTTGCAAGGCCAGGAGACATGACAGGGAGGCCAAGAGTCCTCGAGATTCTGGTGGATATAGGGGTGTCCACCAGAAAGTTATATCTTGTGATATTGATACGCATGTGGTGGATTAAGGATTGGGGTCGAAATGCATGTGGTGAGATAAGGTGGTCTTGATATGCTTGTTGGTAGTGGAGGAACTACTTGAAGCCACGTGGTGTGATAAGGTGGGCTAAAACACGGGAAGCTATTTCGAAAAAATGATTTTCAAAACTAAATGCAAGGCTCCCGCGGTGATATAAGGAATGATTATGATTTGTTTTGTGATATGAGACTGTGAGGTAGTACCTCGGTAGTAATGGTTGCTAATACCATTCAATTATATCACTTGTGTTTTGGTTGCTTTGTTTCCTTGGCATATTATTCATGGTTTACTTTCGTGATGCCTTAATTGCCTTAATTCAGTGTATCTATTCTTGGTATATTATCTTCATTGTTTCATTTTTGTTGTTTATCATTATCACACTGTCATATACCTGTTCAATTTTCTTATTTATTATAGTAGGGTGTTGACCTGACCTCATCACTACTCTACCGAGGTTAGGCTTGGCACTTACTGTGTACCGTTGTAGTCTACTCATTCTACACTTTTGCACATCCTTTTATGCAGATCCAGGTATTCTTGCCAGCCTAGGCACCGGTGAGTAGAGTTTAGATATGGAGACTTCAAGGTATACCTGCCGGCGTCCGCGGGCCTCAGAGTCACCCTCTACCTAGTTCTATATCATTTTCCCTTTTTATAGATAATGTTGTATAGGGATATTTAGTACACAGTTGTAAAGCTTGGGACTTGGTATCACCGGATGTTGGGAGTTTTGTTCTATTGAGTTGCAGAGTTCTTTTATGTTAGTTGTTGAGTTATTTGAATGTTTTTATCAATTTCTCACTTAAATTATGCCTGAATGTTAGGCTTACCTACTCTTAGAGTCTAGGTTCCATCACGACATCCTACAGAGGAAAATTTGGTCAGTGACAAGTTGGTATCAAAGCCCTAGGTACATAGGTTTTACATGTCAAAAGCAGGATTAGTAGAATCTCATGGATCGGTACAGAAACTTTTGATTTATCTTCGAGAGGCTATGGAACTGTTAGGAAACTTCACTTATTTGATCCCTTATCATGCGAATTTCTGGACTTTAGATTTCTAAATCTATGTCTTTCTATTCTCTCATAGATGGTGAGGATATCCACCGCTGGATCCGACGATCAGATATTGTGCCCCCTGATAGAGCCGCGAGAGGCCGGGGCTGGGGCCGCGGTCAGGGTCCGAGAGTGGACAAGGAGGGGCATGTAGTGTAGCCAGAGTAGCTGCACGAGCTACGACAGAGGAGCCACCGGTAGCTTCAGTTGGGAGGTAGGCACTTGTGGCGCTTGTTGCTACCCCTGCACTTCAAGAGACGCTCGCCCAATTCTTGAGCATATTTGGTAATCTAGCTCAGGCGGGGTTGATTCCACTTGCAACGGCAACATCTCAGGCTAGGGTAGGAGTGCAAACTCCAGCGGCCCGTACCCCAGAGCAGTGATTCCATGTTGAACAGGTCCCATAGGTTATACAAGTGCAGCTGGTTGTTCCAGTTCAGGCCGAGGTTAGGGCATCAACTTCTAAGGAGGAGTAGCTCAGGCTCGAGTGGTACAAAAATACCATCCTCCTTCTTTCAGTGGCCTAGCTACAGAGGACGCACAAGGCTTTCTGGAAAAGTGCCATTGTATTCTCCATAACATGGGTATAGTGAAGACGAGCGGGGGTTCTTTCACTTTTTTCTAGCTATCTGGACTAGCGTAATAGTCTTGGTGGGATTGGGAGGAGGCTAGCCCAACTGAGGCAGCTTCACTCACATGGTCTCAATTTTTTGAGATTTAATTGAGATTTTGTTCCCCGGAGCCTTTGGGATACATGGCGCTCACTCAGTCATTAACCTTTCCAGTCTCTCGGGCTCACAATGTCATGAAAATCAGCCCGTCAAAATGATATGATGTATCAATAAATGGCAACATACACAGATATATGATATGCAAATAATAGATGTGACTGAGTATAAATTACATTTTTAAACAATTAATTCAACAACAACACGACCTCTGCGGGTCCCAAAAATATTGGCACATATTCTAAACATGAGCTTTAATATGAGTCTCAGTTCAATTCCTCTAACACGTGGAGGATATGTGGATAATGAGATAGTTATTTGATAATAAATTTTCACATAATAAATTATGTCACGAATTATACGGTGCACGCCCACACGCCCGTCACCTAGCATGTGCATCACCTTAAAACCAGTCACATAACACTTAATTTCGGGAATTTATACCCTCAAAATCGTGTTTAGAAGTGTTACTTACGTCAAACCGTGTAATTCTTTATTTTAATATGACCTTGCCTCGCGAATCGGCCTCCAAACGCCTTGAATATAGTCACAATTAGTTCAATACAGTCAACACAAATTATAGGAATTAATTCCATATAAAAATACAAATTTTTCAACAAAATCCGAAATTTCACTAAAATATTGCCAGTGGGGCCCACGTCTTGGAACCTAACAAAAGTCACAAAATATAAATGTCCATCCAACCACGAGTCCAACCATACAAAATTTACTAAATTCCGACATCAACTCGACCTTCAAATGTTCAATTTAACCTTAAGAGTTTTCACAATTGTTTTCCATCTTAAAACAACTATTAAATGCTAAAATAACTATAGATTCGGGTAATTTGACCAAAATTGAGTTAAGAACACTTAATCTAAATCTTCCCTTGAAAATCTCCCGAAAATTACCTCTCCCCAAGCTCCATATCATTAAA
>NW_027175079.1:0-5099 GCF_000390325.3 Nicotiana tomentosiformis
GGCCTTAATGTTGAGATCCGTGTTGTTGATATATAGCGTGATACTTTATTGAGATGTGGATGTGTTGTTAGGAGTTGTTTTGGTGGTCCTCTGGCAGGTGGTTAGGCCTAATTGTAGAGGAGACTCTGCCGAAATTTCTGAAAACAAAATTTGGGAGTTAGTCAAATTTGGGAGCTTAAGATGTGTGAAAGAAGAAATGAGTTACGTTAAGTGTTTGGAGACGGGCTCTACTTTTCACTCGAGGATGAATGATCCTAAGTGGGGGAGAATGTAAGGCCCCGTAAAAATTCCTAATGATTTAAGATTTTAAAGTGCGCCAACGGTATTTGGGAATAACGTATTTGCGTATTAAAGGAGACCTATGGGATAGAGCCACATAATTTTGAATTGATAATGTTAAGGTGTGTTGGAACATACTAAGGAGTTTTGTGAATGGCAACTTGTGTGGAACAAGTTGGATACATTAAGTGGAATGGATGTTTCAATTGGAACAAGACCCGATTTAAAATGAATATAACTCTCCCAATATAATAACTTACATGGTGATCCACCTATCAAATTAAATCCCTTTGCGTCTAGTTTCCAACGCATCAAACCGTTCATCATTTGAATATTTCTACAAAACGTTAAGGTCATTTTACTGGACTTGTGTCATATGCGTGCCCAGATGCCGGCCGCGCATATTTGAGAGTTTCTGCCTCAGGTGCGCGGCCAGATGCGCGGCCGCGCACGTAGGAGCTCATTTAATACCCCCAAGGCCGGGTAGAGAGAGGGGTTAAGTCATTTCTTGAGCTAAAACCTGATATTTTAGAGAGATGTAAGAGCATTTTACAGAGAGAAGGAGTAAACCTAACATTCTAATCATCCAATCTTGCACCAATCTCCATGAATCAAGGGAGATAATCACAATATCTTTATCTAAGAGGTATGGTTCCATACCCTAGTCTTTAATTTCGACTTTGGGATAAAAGATGGGTTATGGGGAGTATGATTCTTGGGTGTAAGAGTATTATTTATACATGCTTGTACTAATAAAGTTTGTGGAAAGATTGTTGATCTAAAATAAGTAAAGATTGGGTTGAAGAGTGAAGGAAATCTTGTAGCCAAATTTGCACACCTAGTGTTTGATAAAATGCTCAAATGAGCTGAAACCATGAATATCTTCCTAATTTGTGTTCAATTTTGTTGTCTCAAAATAGATTGGGATTGCTAGAATTTTCGGAATGTTGTAGTAATTTAAGGAAAGCTCAAAGTGAGGTATGTTGGCTAAACTTTCTCTCTTAGAATCGAATTCCATAATGTTCCCGTTAGTTTCAAACTATGGGTTGCATATAAAAATGTTATGGCTTTGAGTCGTGTTTCAAAAGAATGCTAGTATGCCAAATTGTGTGAGAAAAACTCGATATGTTTAAGACCCTTAGTTGCTCATATGTGTACCTAAATTCTTGATTGGAAATGCCTTGTTGTTGATAATGTATAAAGATGCTCGAAAGTGAAAGAAGTGAGTTGGTGATATAAAATGTGGCCATCGTGCCAAGAATGAAAGTTATACTTGTGGTCATTGGTGCCAATGAAATGAAATGATGTGAGAAAAGTTATGAAATGAGCATCGATTTAACTATTCGGAATTTACTTCAAAAATAGATTTGCCTAAAAGCTTATGTACTCAAGTCATGCCCAAATGTGGCTATTGTATCTAATGCTATGCTTTGTAAGTATTTCCAATGTGTTTTGAACTCTTATATATTCAGGAGTTGAAATGGTGTATTGCCCTTTTTGGGGAAAAGTATTTATTATTTGAAGAATAAATGATGCGTTACTTCTTTATGATTTTAATTTGTGCTTCGATTGCCAATTATTTTACTCCATTTTCTTGGAAAGAAATCCATTGTGTTTAAAGCCTTCATTACTAATGAACCTAAAGTTGTAATTTCCAGAATATTCTATTTGTTAATATTTATGATGATGATCCATGAAAGGGAAGAAATGAAAGTGTGGAATATGAAATACGGCCATTGTGCCAATAATGAAGAATCATATGTATGGACAAGAGAGCCAATGAAATAATGATGTTGAAAGTGCTAATGAGGCTACATACGGTATGCAAGCTTATGAGGTAAATGCATTTTTATTGTTGTTTCCGTTCTAAGATAATCATAAATATTTTTGGGAGTATAGATAGTCACCGAGGAAGGGTAGGTTGAAATTACCTAACCCTGAAACAACACATGTCAGTGTAGGAATTGATTGTAATTATTTCCCTTATTTGGGATGAGATTGATGTGATAAAATTATTCCCCTTAATTGAGATGAGATGATTGATAGAAAAGGATGATGTCGATCCACACGGTATTGTGGTGAGATGGCCTAGCCGATAGGGTAGGGATCAGACACCATGTCGCACACATGGTGGTGATTGTGCTGGAAATTGTAATTGTAATTGTGATTGTGGTTGATGTCTCGGATGAGACGACCTATCCGATCGGATCTTGATCGGACACCATGTCGCACACATGGTGGTGATTGTGCTGGAAATTGTTATTGAAATTGATGTCTCTAATGAGATGGCCTAGTGTATCGGGTCATGATCGGACTCCGTGCTAAAAGTACAGTGGTATTGGTATTGAGAGTGATTGTGGTTGATGTCTCTAATGAGATGGCCTAACTGATCGGGTCGTGATCGGACTCCGTGCTAAAGGTATGGTGGTATTGGTATTGTGAACATTGGTATTGTGAACAGTGGTATATCGGTGCTAATGATCTCCCAACCAAAAATTGTATATGAAGTTTGTATTTTGAAAATTATTATGTTTTAACCGGACATTTGGATATTGTTGATTGTAACTTGTTGTTTCTATGTGTTGCCTTTTCTCATATGGGCATTCTATTTTCAAATATGACTTTTAGCTATACATACTAGTGCTATTCGACGGTACTAACGTCCTTTTTACCGGGGGCGCTTCATCTTTAATAGATTCATGTGGTTCTACAACTGGCGGTATTAATCAGTGATAGCGGTACACTCTCTTTAGCTGACTTGGTGAGCTCCACTTCAATTCGGGGTCATGTATCTTTTGTTTCTCATGTACTTTGTGGTTGAGGTATAGCGGGGGTCTTGTTGCCGGCATTTTCATTTTTATCTTTTGTTGTATTTAGAGGCTCCGTAGACAAGTTGTGGGTGGTATTTAATGTGAGAAATTGAATTAGAAATGTTGGTATTTGGAAATCATGTTTTTCATTAATCCTATAAACTCGTAATATTTTTGAAATTATGAATGAAGTTGCTAATGGAAATGAAATGGGAGTTGCTAATGAAATATTTTCAATGTTTGATTAACGAAGCACATCTCCGCTTTTCAATGTTTGATTAACAAGCTTGCTCGGCCAGGTTCACTCGGTTGAGCGCCGGTCGTGCTCTCTGAGTTTGGGGCGTGACACAAACTAAACCCTTGGCGACCTTCAACCATTATTCTAGGATGTGATAGAATGAATATGACCATAGATTTCCTAACCAATAGGTTCGATCATGGAATGATACTTTCTCTTTGACAGGCTGGACCCACTACTATTGGTAGATCTAATACAAGGAGGAACAACGGGGTTCAAGATTGAGCTGGAATTGTTCAGGAATTCATCAATGTGCCGAGCAGAGCATTACAGGAGGTTATATCCTAAGGGATGTGAAGGTTACTACCATTAGTGCTAACATGATTAATTATTGTGATGTCATCATTGATTCGCCAAATGAGGCATAGAGTTAAGTAGTACACACAGATAATGTGGAAACCATGTACATTATCTTATGATGTAAAAGAGGTGAGTCGTTAGCATCAGTTATTCTTGGAAGGAAACGAGTTATGCAAGGGATAGTAATAATTGTTCGATTCCATATGTGCCTTACCCGACAATAGTAAGCTCTAAGGAGAAATAGTCAAGTACGTGACACCAGTTGCCTCCTTGATTGTAGGGAAAATCAGTTTAGCTCAAAATGAGAAGATATTTGCACCATGAATGTTTTAGTGATTACAAAAATACATGAAGCTACGTTACGCCCTTGCTAGTATTTGACACAAGAAAACTACGCCCTAAGCCTACCCGGCTGAAAAAGAGGTTGGTCACTAGTGGGATTATTGTTACGACAACTTATTCCTTCCCGATGGTTGATCCTATATGAGAGGACTAGAGATACGATAAACTTGACCCTTAAATTAAATATGTTCATGATAGGTTCCTAATAATCTGGAATGTCTAATTCCAACCTTTAACGAGTGAGACCATGTACCTGTGACATCTTAATATTGAGGTTAAATCATGCATTAGTTAGAAAGGTTCTAATGGGTAATATGATGCTTCGGGGAAAAAGACAAATAACTCCTATCCACCCAGGGATGTGGAACATTAAGGGTAGTAAACCCTCCACATAGGACAATGACATACTCAATGATTTACTAACTGGGGAACACAATCAGTACATGTTGCAGAGGTTTAAAGAGAAAATGAACACTTGTTATGAGCCAGACATATTTTTGCTAAAATAACTCCCAAACTGCAATGCCAAACCACGTCATGGGAAACTACAATACTAGGAACAAAGTGAGCTACTTAATACGGAATGTCCTAAGTGGCCATAAAAGTCATACTAAGATGGGCAAATAATGGATATTCTTATGATGAATTTGTGAGGATCCCAAGTTTCAGAGTAACTTTATGCAGACAATTGACCCTCTCACTTGACATGTACACATATAATCAGTGTTGAGATATGTGTTTATGTTACTTGGATAGGGAAAAGGATCTATGACTATATTAACAAAGGGAGCAAAGCGAATATTCAAGAATGATCTCAACACCGGGTTGCTTTACATTGTACTTGATACCACATAGGTAAACTTTACGACGGTGCATGCATAAGCACAAGGGAGTAGACGTTATCCATTTGGATCAGAAGGTTCTCTGTGGAATTCAATAGGTATAATCCCTTGTGAAGAATTTAGGGAAGCAAGTTGGAATTATTAACCTGGGCTTGTGACTCAATTCAAAGAAATCATTATAGAAATCAATTCCTCAAGAGGTTTCAAGTAATATAATTGTGATAAAGA
>NW_027175080.1:0-5079 GCF_000390325.3 Nicotiana tomentosiformis
CCCATGAACCAAGGTAATATTTTTTGAGTAATTTTGAGTTGATTAATACTCCTAAACACTTATATTAACTAGGATTAATCTTGAAAATCCATAGATTTCCATTCAAATCCTCAAATTGGCCAGGAACACTACAAGTTGGAATTTTCAAGAGTCTCACTACAAGAGGTATGTCTACCATCTCTAACTACTCTATGGTGATTATCTATGTATGAAATATATGTTAGGACTTATGGGATGGTGATTGGAAGCCATAAGTGCCTAACCTGGGTTGTGTTGGTGTTGTAAAGATTGTAAAATTGTTTAATTAATGAGATTGATGGTTTGGGTGTGAATTGTTGGGCATACGTGTGCTAATGAAAGTTGTGGATGGCCTAGAGACAATGGTAAGGTGAATCATTGGTATGAAAGGTGGTTGTTAGGTGAAAAAATTCCATTGAAGGATGTTGTTGAAAGATATTCACGTTAGATGTTTGATAAAAAGTCAAAATGACTTAAAGTATAGAAATCATACTAATATTGGTACAAATATGTTGCATTGTTGTAGATTGAAGTTCTTTAGTGTGTTGGGCCTTCGTATTACTATTAAGGGGCGAATTTCAGGTATGTTGGCTAAACGACTCTATTAGAATTGAATTCCATGATGTTTCTGCAAGTTTCAAGTGTTGGCTCAAGTTTCTAATACATTCGACTATTCCGAATGAACCTTGTGTCGACATATATATATATATATATATATATATATATATATATATATATATGTTCAAAATGTGTTTCGTATGCACTTATCATATTATGTTATCCTTCGAGAACGTGTTCAAAGTATGATATGTGTATTAAAATGTTATGACTCTTAGTTGTCAAATGAAAGTCCATTATGATTAACTTGGAAAGAATACTCCATGCATCCAAAACTCCTATTGCACATATATATACTTAAGACCTTGATTTTGAATACTCATTTTGTCGATAATCTATAAATATGCTTGAAAGTGATAGAAGTGAGTTGAAATTGTGTATTGCCCTTTTTGGGAAAAGTATTTCAAGAATAAATGTTGTGTTACTCCTCTATGATTTTAATTTGCGCTTCGTTTGCCAATCATTTTACTCTATTTCTTGGAAAGAAATCTATTGTGTTTAAAGTCTTCATTTCTAATGAACTTAAAGTTGTGATTTCAAAAATATTATATATGTTGATATTAATGATGATGATACATGAAAGGAAAGAAATGGAAGTGTGGGACATGAAATACGGCCACCGTGCCATGAATAAAGAAACTTGTGAATGGCCAAAAGAGCCAAGGAAATATTGTTGTTATGAGTAGTTGAAAATACTAATTAAGATTTATACAATGTGAAAGATGATGAGATGAATACGTTTGTATTTATGTTACCTTGTGTGCAAAAACAAAAACAAATATTTTTGGGAGTATTATTAGCAAACCGAGGAAGGGTGATTCATATGGCCCACGCCCGAAACTACACGTGCCGGTGTAGGGGTGGATTGTGGTGGACTGTGATTATTCCCCTTATTTGGTATGAGATTTATATTAGTTGTGAATTGGAAAGTCAACCCATACAACATATGTGGGAAGTCGGTCTAGCCGATCGGGTGGAGATCGGACGCCATGCTGTGCACATGGTGGTACTACTCTTGGTAACACCTTTTTTCGCATCACATGTCAAACCACATTGTTCGTGGGGAGATGGCCTAGTCGATCGTGCGCGATCAGACTCCGTGATAAAAACACAGTGCTATATCGGTGCTAATGATCTCCCAACCAAAAATATATATTATTTTCGTATTTTGAAAGTTGTTATGTTTTAACTTGGCATTTGGATATCATTGATTATTACTTGTTGCTTCCGTGATTTTCCCCTTCTTTCATTGGCGTTCTATTTCGTAAGAGGACATTTAACTTTATATACTAGTACTATTTCATATGTACTAACGTCCCTTTATTTGGGGCGCTGCATCTTCAATGGATGCAGGTAGTTCATCAGCGGGTGGTCTTGATCCTCATTAGTAGTTACTCTATACTCAGCAGGTTTTGGTGAGCCCTACTCTATTCTAGGCTTTATGTGATTTGAAGCTGTATTTTGTGCTTTGAGGTATAGAGGCTTCGTAGACATAGTGTGGGTGGTGTTTGATGTTTGAAATTGAACTATAAGTGTTGGTATTTTGGCAAACATATTTTTCATCATATCTATAAACTTTTAATATTTTGGAAATCATAAATGAATTTCCTTTGAGTAATGGAAAAAGAATATGGAACACTTGACTCTTCTCTTGTCTATCACTTGTACTGATTTTTATATTGTTAATGGGCAAGGATGGATAGAAGTCATCTTTGAGGCTTGATTAACCAGGGTATCTCGGTTGAGCGCCGATCGCGGTCCCCAAGGTCGGGGCGTGACAAGCTTGTTATCAGAGCCTAAGGTTTTAAAGTATCCTAGGATGTTTCGGAGCCGTGTCTAGTAGAGTCTTTCTTATCGGTGTGTTGTCGACCATATCGAAAATTAGGAGGGTACTTGGGCATTTAGGAATGTCACCTTTCTTTGATACTCCAGATCGTGCGATAAAGCTTAATATAGAAAGTTAATTTCCTCGTTATGTCTCATTTTCCAGATGAGCAATCCACGAGTTCGAAGCAGCAAGGAGGGAATGACCTCGCCGGAGAATCTGGTGGAGATTCCACAAGAGTTCATTGGGAGAATGCGTCAAGCCGTGGAGGGATTGGAAGAACTTGTTGCTAAGGGAAGTACCCATGTTCCTACCAATGTCACCAAACCATCGGATCATGTGGTGAGAGCATTTAAGAAAGGAAAATAGGTTGTTGGTACTAATAAACATGATTGTTTGATTTGCAGGAAACGTCACTTGGGAACATGTTGGATGACTCTTGAAATATGTTATGGTTGTGGAAAGAGGGGGAACAAGAAGAACAAATGCCCAAGATTGGTACACCTACCCCGGTCTGCCCGATATGCGGGAAGGAACATTTGGCGTCATGTTATGAGTATGCGCAGCAGCATGTTAGGGGTGGTAGGTTTGGAAAATTCCAAAGGCCCACACCGCAAGCTGGTAGAGAGATTGTTACTTCCGCCATAGAGGCTCTGAGGGAGGATAAGGGGGAAGCTTATGGTGTATGCAAAAAGTGTGAATATCAGGTTAGTGGGGTGAGTCAATTTAGCGGACCTCATCCCTGTTGTGTGAAGTGTGGGATATTTCATTCGGGAGTATGTCACTATGGTACCAATGTATGCTACAAGTGTATTATGAGGGGTCACATTCAGAGAGATAGTCGTTCGTCTTGCAGAGCATGGGTAGGTATGCGGCACAACCAACCAGTTCTGCAGCTAGTACATCCACAATGCCTCCCCCAGCTGGAGGCACTATAGCACCCCCAAGGCGTGGAGTAGCTAGGGGTTTTATCAAGAGCTCGGGAGGGCCCAACAAGTTTTATGCTATGAGGAGGCATCAAAAGTTGGAGGCTTCTCCAGATGTGGTTACAAGTATATTGACCGTCCAATCTCAAGATGTATATGCTCTTATTGACCCCGGTTCCACTTTGTCATATGTCATTCCTTATGTTGCTATGAAATTTGGGATAGAACCAGAATAACTTTATGAGCCGTTCTCTGTATCCACTCTTTGAATGAGACATATCATTTGTGAAGCCTCTTTATCACAATTATATTACTTGCAACCTCTTGAGGAATTGATTTCTATATGGATTTCTTTGAATTGAGTCACAAGCCCGGGTTAATAATTCCAACTTGCTTCCCTAAATTCTCCACAAGGGACTATACCTATTGAATTCCTTAGAGAACCTTTTGATCCAAATGGATAACGTCTAATCCCTTGTGTTTATGCATGCACCGTCGTAAAGTTTACCTATGTGGTATCAAGTACAATGTAAAGCAACCTAGTGTTGAGATCCTTCTTGAGCCACTCTCTCTTTCCTGTGCATGTGACACCTATGGTTTGAACAGTCACTTTGATCCTTTTGTCAATATAGTCATAGATCCTTTTCCCTATCTAAGTAACATAAAAGCATGTATCTCAGCACCAATTATATGTGTACATGTCAAGTGAGAGGGTCAATTGTCTGCATAAAGTTACCAAATTTCCATTGTTTTCCCATCTTAGTATGACTTTTATGGCCACTTAGGACATTCCGTATTAACTAGCTCACTTTGTTCCTAGTATTGTAGTTGCCCATGATGTGGCCTGGCATTGCAGTTTGGGAGTTATTATAGCAGAAATATCTCCAGCTCATAACAAATGTTCATTTTCTCTTTAAACCTCTGCAACATGTATTGATTGTGTTCCTTAGTTAGTAAATCATTGAGTATGTCATTGTCCTGTGTGGAGGGTTTACTACCCTTAATGTTCCACATCCCTGGGTGGATAGGAGTTATTTATCTTTTTTCCCCGGAGCATCATATTACCCATTAGAACCTTTCTAACCAATGCATGATTTAACCCCAATATTAAGATGGCCTAGGTACATGGTCTCACTCGTGAAAGGTTGGAATTAGATATTCCAGATTATTAGGCACCTATCATGAACATATTTAATTTAAGGGTCAAGTTTATCTTATCTCTAGTCCTCTCATATAGGATCAACCATCGGGAAGGAATAAGTTGTCGTAATAATAATCCCACTAGTGACCAACCTTTTTTCAGCCGGGTAGGCTTGGGGCATAGATTTCTTATGTCAAATACTGTTAAGGGCGTAATGCAACTTCATGTATTTTTGAAATCACTAACACATTCATGGTGCAAGAAGCTTCTCATTTTGAGCTAAACTGATTTTCCCTACACTCAAGGAGGCAACTGGTGTCATGTACTTGACTATTTCTCCTTAGAGCTTACTATTGTCGGTCAAGGCACATATGGAATGGAGCAATTGTTACTATCCCTTGCATAACTCATCTTCTTCCAAGAATAACTAATGCTAACGACTCACCTCTTTTACATCATAGGATCATGTACATGGTTTCCACATTATCTGTGTGTACTACTTAACTCTATGCCTCATTTGTCGAATCAATGATGACATCACAATAATTAAT
>NW_027175081.1:0-5011 GCF_000390325.3 Nicotiana tomentosiformis
GTCATAGAGATACGTCGGTATTATTTGACCCAGGCTCTACATATTCCTATGTGTCCTCTTATTTTTCCTCGTATTTGGGCGTATCTCAAGGTTCCTTGGGTTCCCCTGTTTATGTGTCTACTCCTGTGGGAGATTCTCTTATTGTGGACCGCATGTATCGGTCGTGTTTGATTTCTCTTAGTGGTTTTGAGACTAGAGCTGATTTATTATTTCTTAGTATAGTAGACTTTGATGTTATTTTGTGCATGGACTGGTTGTCGCCCCACTATGCTATTCTTGATTGTCACACTAAAACCGTGATGCTGGCAATGCTAGGATTACCGTGATTAGAGTGGAGAGGTACCTTAGAGTATACTCCCCGTAGAGTTATTTCATTTCTTAAAGCTCAACGAATGGTTGAGAAGGGGTGTGACGTGTATCTAGCTTATGTGAGAGATGTCATTATTGATACCTCTACTGTTGAGTCAATCCAGTAGTGAGGGACTTTCCAGATGTGTTTCCAACTGATCTTCCGGGCATGCCTCCCGACTGAGTTATTGATTTTGGCATTGGTTTGTTGTCGTTCACTTAGCCCATCTCTATTCGTCCATATCATATAGCTCCTCCCTAGTTGAAGGAGTTGAATGAGCAGTTACATGAGTTTCTTGATAAGGGATTCATTCGGCCCAGTGTCACCTTGGGGTGCTTCTGTCTTATTTGTGAAGAAGAAGGATGGTTCTATGCAGATGGGTATTGATTACTGCCAGTTGAACAAAGTCATAGTGAAGAACATGTACCCATTGCCTGGTATTGATTAATTATTCGATCAGTTACAGGGTGCCAGAATGTTTTCCAAGATTGACTTACGTTCGGTCTATCATCAGTAAAAGATTCGGGAGCCAGATATCTCGAAGACTACTTTCAGGACTCGGTATGATCACTATGAGTTCCGTGTGATGTCTTTTGGGATGACCAATGCCCCAGTAGAATATATGCACTTGATGCACAGTGTGTTCCGACCTTATCTTGACTCATTCATCATTGTGTTTATTGACGACATTCTAGTGTACTCCCAGACTCAGGAGGATCATGAGCAGAACCTTAGGACTGTGCCTCACACCTTCAGAGAAAAGAAGTTGTATGAAAAATTTTCAAAGTGTGAGTTTTGGCTAGGCTCAGTGGCATTCTTGGCACATGTAGTATCGAGAGATGGAATCAAGGTAGATCCGAAGAAGGTGGTGGTAGTGCAGAGTTGGCCTAGACCGTCATCGGCAAAGAAGATCCGTAGTTTTCTTGGTTTGGCGGAGTATTACCGTCGCTTTGTAGAGGGATTCTCATCTATTACAGTGCCTATGACTAGGCTGACCTAGAAGGGTGCTCTGTTCAGGTGGACAGAGGAGTGTGAGGATAGCTTTCAGAAGCTCAAGACGGCTTTGACTACAGTGCCAGTATTAGTATTACCTACAAGTTTGGGGTCTTACACTGTATATTGTGATGCATCACGGATTTGTCTTGGCGCGGTGTTGATGTAGGACGGTAGGGTGATTGCCTAAGCGTGCAGACAACAGAAAGTACATGAGAAGAACTATCCTATCCACGACCTTGAATTAGCAGCTATTGTTCATGCCTTGAAGATTTTGTGGCACTATTTGTACGGTGTTCCTTGTGAGATTTACACCGATCACCGGAGTTTGCAGTATCTGTTCAGACAGAAGCATCTTAACTTGCGTCAGCGGAGGTGGTTGGAGCTACTTAAGGACTATGATATCACCATTTTGTACCACCTGAGGAAGGCCAATGTGGTGGTCGATGCTTTGAGTCGCCGGGTAGAGAGTTTGGGGAGTTTAGCATATCTTCCAACAATAGAGAGACCCTTAGAATCGGATGTCTAGGCCTTAGTCAGCCAGTTCGTGAGATTGGATATTTCTGAGCCGAGTCGAGTGTTGGCTTTTGTGGTCACTCGGTCTTCTCTTTATGATCGCATCAGGGAGCGTCAGTATGATGACCCCTACCTTCTTGTCCTTAAGGACACGGTTTGGCACGGTGATTCAAAGGAGGTCACTATTGGGGATGATGATGTATTGAGGATGCATGGCAGGCTATGTGTGCCTAATGTAGATGGTTTGCTTGAGTTGATTCTTCAGGAGGCTCATAGCTCGAGGTACTATATTCATCAGGGTGCCGCAAAGATGTATTAGGACTTGAGGTAGCATTACTGGTGGAGGAGGATGAAGAAGGACATAGTGGAGTGTGTGGCTAGGTGCCTAAATTGCCTGCAAGTGAAGTATGAGCATCAACGACCGGGTGGGTTGCTTCAGAAGTTAGAGATTCCAGAGTGGGAATGATAGTGGATTACTATGAATTTCGTTGTTGGACTCCCACGAAATCAGTGGAGGATTGATGCAGTTTGGGTGATTGTGGATAGGCTGACGAAGTCAGCTCATTTCATTCCTGTGATGACAACTTATTCTTCCGAGCAGCTAGCTCGAATTTACATTCGCGAGATCATCAGGCTTCATGGCGTACCGCTATCTATCATCTCTGACCGGGGTACACAGTTTACATCATAGTTTTGGAGGGCTGTACAACAAAAACTAGGTACTCGAGTTAAGTTGAGCACAACATTTCACCCTGAGACGGATGGACAGTCCTAGCGCACTATTCAGATACTGGATGATATGCTCCGTGCTTGTGTGATAGATTTTGGGGGTGCTTGGGATTAGTTTTTTCCACTTGCGGAGTTTGCCTACAATAACAGTTATCAGTCGATCTTTCAAATGGCACCGTATGAGGCTATGTATGGTAGGCGGTGTCGGTCTCCAGTAGGTTGGTTTGTGCCGGGCGAGGCTAGATTATTGGGTACATACTTGGTTCAGGATTCCCTGTGTAAGGTGAAGGTGATTCAGGATCGACTTCGCACAGCCCACTCCAGAAAGAAGAGTTATGCGGATCGGAAGGTTCGCGAGGTTGCATTCATGGTTGGAGAGCGGGTCTTGCTCCGGGTTTCACCTATGAAGGGCGTTATGAGATTCGGGAAGAAGGGCAAGCTGAGCCCAAGTTACATTGGTCCTTTTGAGGTGTTGCGGCATGTTGGGGAGGTTGCCTATGAGATTGATTTACCTCCCAGCCTAGCAGGAGTTCATCCGGTATTCAACGTTTCTATGCTTCGGAAATATCACGGTGATCCTGCTCATGTATTAGATTTCAGCTCAGTCCAGTTGGACAAGGATCTATATTATGTTGAGGTGCTAGTGGCTATTTTGGACAGGCATGTTCGAAAGATGAGGTCAAAGAACATTACTTCCGTAAAGGTTCAGTGGAGGGGTCAGCCGGTCGAGGAGGTGACTTGGGAGACCGAACCATTATTTTTAGAGGGGAAGGATGTAACGACCCGGTCGGTCGTTTTGAGAGTTACAGCCTCGATCCCCTATTAACTACTTCTCCCATATCTTTTTCTGCTATTATGACTTGCCGGGAGGTTTTGTTTTGGTTTTGGGAGTATTTTGGGACACTTTGTCCCTAAATGGAGGTTTAAGCCTTACGATTTGGACCGTAATCGGAACCGTGTGAAGACTACTCCGGAATAGAGTTCTATGGCTTTCGTTAGCTCCATTAGGTGACTTTGGACTTAAGGGCGTGTCCGGATAGCATTTTGGAGGTCTGTAGCTCATTTAGGCTTGAAATGGCGAAAGTCAAAGTTTTGGAGATTTTGACCGGTAGTGAACTTTTTGGTATCGAGGTTGAATTCCTATTCCGGAAGTTGGAGTAGGTTCGTAGGGTTGAATATGACATGTGTGCAAAATTTGGGGTCAATCGGACGTGGTTTGCTAGGTTTCGACATCGATTGTGGAAATTTAAAGTTTCAAGTCCTTTAAGTTTGAATTGGAGGGCGATTCATAATTTTAGCATTGTTTGATGTGGTTTGAGGGGTTGAATAAGTTCGTATGGTGTTTTAGGAATTGTAGGTATCTTTGATTGAGGTCCCGGGGGCCTCGGGTGTGTTTCGGATCATTATCGGATGCGTTTTGGACTTAGAGAAAGGGCTGAAGTTTTGTGATCTACTGCATGTGGTTCTTCAGGGGCCGCGATCGCGTAGGCTTAGCTGGGTAGAGGAAGTTTTGTTCTTCACATTCGCGGGCAGAAGGATGCGAACGCGTAGTGGTGTGAAGTGGTGGTTCGCGAACGCATGGCCAAGGTCACGTTCGCGTAGAGTTAAGGAGGCTAAAGTTGGGCCACGCGCTTTGCTCATCGCGAACACGTGAGGACGTTCGCGATCATGTAAGTATGAGAGCCAGTACATCGCGTTCACTTGGTGTTTTACGTGTTCGCGTAGGGTTAAATCCTAGGGCAGCGAAGTTGTTCTTCACGATCGCGAGGCTAGTTCCGCGTTCGCGATTAAGGAATCACTGAGCAGACTTATATCATTTCAAAAAACGAGGGTTTGGCCATTTTTATCAAAACTTGAGTTTGGGAGCTCGGATTTGGATGAGATTTCGGGGGATTTTAAGAGACATCGATTGGGTAATGATTCTAGACTTGATTTTGGTTATATCCCACTAATCTATCATTAATTTCATCATTAAATTTCATATTTGGGTTGAAAATTGTGGAAAAATGGGAAGTTCTTCAACTAAGATTTTGGGTTTTGATTGGGATTTTGATATCGGATTTGGATACTTTTTGTATGAGTGAACTCGTGAGTGAATGGGTATTCGTATTTTGTGACTTTTACCCAATTCCGAGATGTGGGCCCGGGGAGACTATTTGGGGGGATTTTCCAATTTCTTGCTTTAGCTTTGATTTCAGTAGCTAGATTAGTTCCTTGTAGTCATATTTGTGATATGTAATTGAGTTTGGCTAGATTTGGGCCATTCGGAGTCAGATTTTCGTAGAAAGAGCATTGTTACGGATTGATTGAGCTTAGTTCGAGGTTAGTGGCTTGCCTAACCTTGTGTGGGGGAAATCCCCTTAGGATTTGGTATTGTTATGATACGTGAGCGTCGTGTACGCGAGGTGACGAGTGCGTACACGG
>NW_027175082.1:0-5000 GCF_000390325.3 Nicotiana tomentosiformis
CCAGCTGCGAACCGCATCAGAATGTGATCCTTCTACCGACACAAAACCACTAGTAGCAATAGCTTGTCTCTCATCTACCATTCTCCATTTATCTATTATTGTTTTTAGATTTTTCTATTTATCTGTTCTCGTTTTCAGATTTTTCTATCTTGTTGTCGATCAACTTTCAGTAGTATTTCAGCAGCTGTTGACACGTTTGGGTGGCCGGGATTTTGGAAAACGGATGTTTGGCTTGTATTAAATACACAGTAGATGTCCATAAGATGTACGTAGGAGGATATTAGATGTCCATAACATCACAACTGTAGAGATTGACGTCTGTCAAATCTTACAATTTCTTTTTTGGAAAGGCTAGGCTACACATTCCTCTCGTACATGTATTTTGCTATTAGTTATTTTTTGTTATTGTAGGGGTCAGCCTAACCTCCACCATTAAGGTGGCTTTGATTAACCGCCAAAAAAAAGTACAAACTAGATGTTTTAGGTGTTAGGAAAAGCTAAGCCATAGGTTATATATTGAAAATTTTATTTGTATTATATCTTTCATGCTATTTAACATTAGAGACTTTGGTACTTCTAATACTACTTAGTACTTTTTTTTTTTGTTGAGGAATTGGAATACTTGTTATTAATACTAAGAACTAGTCATATTATATGTCATAGATATGCCACTTATGGCATTATGATTGCCAAGCTCAGCCAATTTAGTACATATATTATCCGAAAGTAGTCTGACATAGGAAGTTCCACCTCTATCTGCCAAAATATTTCTTTGAGAACCCCGTATTTAGTAGGCGTATGGACAAAAAAATTGAAATTTTTGAAAAAAAAAGTATTTGGAATTAAATTGAAAAATAGTATTTGAAATTTGTAATTATATTTAAATATGCATTTTACTTGAAAAAATATTGCAGTTTTGTGAGTGAAAAAATTATTTTTTGAAAATTTTGAAATAGTGGTCAAAACCACTTTCTGGTTTTACAAAAAACTCATTTTCGAAAATTTTTCAAAAACTTGTAAAATTTCACGGGCAAAGATATTTTTGAAAAACAAAATTGGAAAAATGAAAAACAAATTATAAACAAACGGGGCATAGTTTTAAATTTGAATTTCTAGGTAGAATATTATTTTGTTAATACAAAATTAAAAGAGAATTATCAGGAGAGTAACATAAATACATAAGATCTTATATATCTTTTCCAACCGAGATGAAGAATGAACATGTCCATTCTTTTGTAACGACACATATATTAAATATACAAATATATATATATCTCGTTTTGAACCCAAAAAGAAAAATAAAACAATGAGGATGGATGCCTGTGCATTTGTAAGGGACAGACTGAAAGACCTTTTTCTCTAACTTGACTTTATAAACTTGCAATGAACTTAAATTTTATACACTGAAAATTATTTATATAATGAGGTCAGTACTTATAAACTATTATATTCATTGGTTATCTGGTAAATTGGCAACTAACGTGCTAACACATATTTAAATTCACTAATATATAAAGAAAAATTACACTTTAAATAAATCTTAAATCCACTTACATTAGTAGCTAATTGAGATATGGTGATCACTAAAAGATTATCTAGAAGACTAGATCGAATGGATTGAAATTCCTATTTGCCCAGCAATATCGTTTTCAACAGTTTCATCGTTTGGCTATTATATGTAACATACCTAAAACGTTTGATAAAAAGATGATAATGACATGTATACAAAAACAAAGAAAGATGATAGAGGACACGGCAACTAATTTTACTAGTTACACTAGCTAACTGAGTAGTATAAATTGCAGGCTAAAGACACCCAAATTTCCCATCCACATTTCTTCTCCCTTCTGTTTTTGCAAGACTTAATAACTCTTCAGCTTCTTTTCCGCGGTTGCTCCCACTTTGGTATATATATATATATATATATATACCTTCTCATCTTTTCTTAATTCACCTTCTTTCTTTTTGTCTTAGATCGGTATATATAGCTTATATTAGAGTTTACATAATGTATAGCGTTGAATTTGTATATCATCAAGTTATTTGAGCATATTAACTTATTTTATTTTTAAGATCACAAATTCCACATTTTAAACTTGCCTATAGATATTCTTTGATCGGTATGATAATATAGTATAAAAATTATTTACATTGAGAAATTAAATATAGCCTGATTGCAATTATAGTCGACTATACTTTACAACCTATTTCTTCCGAGTATAATCAGTTCTATGCAAAATTTTAAATACTTACATAATTATATTTTTGGTGCATACAACTTAATTAGATGATTTTAATGTCTTTTTATATATCTAGCCAAGTAAATCTTGTTAACAATGCATTGCTAGCATACGTGACTCTATCATTAATTCACCTTTTACCTTGTTATCATTAATCTCCAAAATTAAGTTAGCTTCTGTCTCGGATACACATGAAGAACCTAGAGAATAAAAACGAGAGAAAAAGGAAGCGATTTTCTTCTGAAGTGTACTCTTCAATTCTTTCATGTGCATGTAGTAGCTCTAAATAAACTTGAAAATCAACCAAAATGGAGAGATGATCTGAATTTTTTATCTTTAATAAGAAAGTCACTTAACTATTCCTATTGCACATTGATGATCAATCAGCCGGATTTCTTATTATTTTCGGTGAAAAAAGCTAACTTGACAGTCCACGTGAACTTTTTTTATATTTTTAGACCACATAAAATAATTAATACCCAAGCAAAACATAGAAACTCACCCATAAATCCAACCCGACCTGCTAAAGGTAAACCTACCCTAAATAAATTTTTACTCCTAAACACATCTCTTTTTCACAAACTCTTGGACCCATTATTATTTTATATAACTCTTTTTTTTTCCGCTTGAACCATTAAGTTTTTATAACATATCATACTAATAAATCAGTTACTGTTTTTCTTTATTTTTCCGTTTGTCTACTCTTACATTATAATTCATTTATTGTATTTTCGTCTGAATTTTTTAAAACTTTTCTTGCTTCACTTCTTTTATATAGAAGCATCCCTGTTGCTCTCCCTCGTACCCATAATTATTTTAAGAAGAAAAAGTTAAGAGAAGAGATACAATGACGGAACCAAGACAATATTGAGGGAACCAAATGAGTCAAGAAAAGTTGATAGTCTTACTTTCTAAACAGTATTAATTGGACTATAATATATCATGTAACTAAATAATTGCTCTTATTAAGTAACTATTCTCGATACTGAAAGGTTGAATTTTGGACTAGAGAAACCATGAAAAGTTCATCTGCTTGAGAGAAGAAGAGGAGAGTTTTATAAAATAGTAATTAGTCCGAGGGTTTTTGGAAGAGAGATGGTTTAGGAATAAAAGTTTATTTAAAGTGGGTTTTACCTTTTTATTTTTTTAGCAACTATACCACTCGGCAGCACTTGCCTAGTGGCTAATATATAAATAAAATCTCAAAATGGGTCCAAAACTTACAAGATGTCCAAATCAAAATAGAAGTTGTATGAAGCTACTAGCTATTAAAAAGATAGAAAAACTAAAATCTAATGAACTAGCTATTACAACATAATAAGTTGATTGCTTCCTTCTCCTATCAGTGAATCCAATTGTCATTGACAAATACCAAGCAGCACCTACCAAATCTCACTGCGTCAAAATGAATTTTGAGTAGTAGACAATGGACATGTCAATGGCATAAATTAAAGTTCTTGCCAAACGAGTAATAGGGCCATCTTTTAGCCTTTTAATGTTATGTGAATAGGTTCTTTGACTTATTGTATGAAAAATTAATGAATCCATAAAATTAAATAGCCTCGTACACTAGCTAGCCAATCCTGCACATGTGATGACTAACTACCACATAATTTGTATTATGAGGACTTTGTTCTATTCATAACGTCTTTCTTGGCTTGTAACTTTCTTCGTGCTAAACATGCACACCTTATGGATTATCATAGTTCCTCTTTTGCCATTTCTGAAATCTATACCGACCTCTAATTTTATTTCTGACCATATTTTAAATAGGCCATTCACCAATTGTTTCACCATACAGTAGAGAAAAAAAAACAGTGCTCTTATGTTTGCTGAATTCTGACTAAAAATGGGGAATTGCAGAGAGAAGACATGGCAAAGGGAAGTTACGAGAAGGCCATTGTTTCACTCCAGAACCTCCTCAGGTAATTTGGACCATCGTATCTATAACTTTAACTGAAATATGCTTTAAAAAGGAATCGTAAGATATTTTAAATATTTAGAAAAAGAACCAAAGTTGTTCCTTGTAAGTACCTGTTCAAAGTTGTGTTTTAAAACTTCTTCAACAAAAATATTTATAAATATCTAGCTGCTTAAACAGTTTTTAATAAAAGTTATTGAAAAATTATTTTATATTTGAATGATTATTCTTAGAAAAGATTATGTATATATTTACGTAGTTGAACTATATTGTAACATATATGTTTATATAAATTTTGTATTCACTATAGAGTAATAATTACTAAAGAAGTAATAGATGCAGTGTGGTACATAATAGCACTTGCTTAAGAATATACATTTCTTGCTTAAGTAGCAATTTAATATATAAACCAATAGTATTAATTATGGGTGTTTGATTGAAGTGAGAAGGAAGAACTGGAACCGGTTGTAGCAGAAAGAATTGATGAAATCACAGCAGAGTTACAAACGACAGGCTGCAAATCCTTCGACCCTGTTCAAAGGATCAAGACTGGCTTTTATTATTTCAAAACAGAGATATATGAGTAAAGCCCCTATATTCCCTTCTTTTTCTTTTCCTTAACATGTTAAAAGTGTGTCATTAGTTTTCATACAATGATAATTAAATAAAACGAACCTTGAAATACTAATTTCTTTCATGTATCAGCAAAAACCCAGAACTGTTTGATAAACTCAAGAAAGGACAGGAACCCAAGGTATAAGATCTATATTACATATTTTTAACTTTGTAATTTAATTGTCTATAGCTGAAAAATCAAGTATCCAATCATGTAACAGTTT
>NW_027175083.1:0-5000 GCF_000390325.3 Nicotiana tomentosiformis
TTAGGCTATTATGTGCCTTGTTTTGTAATCATTCCTCGTTATATCCGTATTTTCTCCACTTGTATGGCTACTTGAGCTATTATTCATGATAGAAATTACGTCTAAGCTATATGCTTATCTGTTGGAGACATGATATGGTTATTCTTGCTATTTTGAGCTATTTTCCTTAATTGTAGTCATACTCTCAGTCATAGTGCTATATCTGCGTATTATATAACTGTCACTGTGCCTTATTTATATGCTATCTCCCATGCCATAGATGCCCTTATATGTGTGGCACGATTTGAGCTAATACGATGAGATGTGAATATTTGAGACTTGAGCAGTTGATGACCGAGCTAGGGCCATAAAGCCAATTTGGTATTGATTATGAGATGAAGCGTATGCTAGGCCTAACATTGGGCTAAGTGGTATTGGTTATGAGGTGACGCATGCGCCAAGCCTCTTATTAGGCTATGTGATATTTATTATTGACTTAGAACCAATCAGCTTGGGCAAGGACCTTCCCCTCCGGAGTCAAGTAAAAATCGTGGGCGCAGGCGCAGGCACAAGCTCAAGGTCAATATAGGTGCTTAGGTGAGGGACTTGTGTCAGGCACCCGCATAATGCTTAGTGTTGTTGTTGTTATCGCATATCTAGGTACTGCTGAGAGAGATGATCGTTTGTGAGTTTCACCAATACCAGTTTCTTGGAGGTCTCGAGGTCGCTCCTGATTCTATTCGCAGGCCTTGAAGTCCCCTTCTGCTTTTATTTAGATTGTAACTGCTCTATCTTTCAGACAATTTTGTATTTTTAGTTTAGACTCTGTATTTTATAGTGCTCATATGCTCAGCGATGCCAGATCATGGGATTATTTTAGTTGTATTATGACTATTGGCTTAAGTTATTTATGATTATTGAGACTATTTAATATCGTTATTTGAGTTTATTGTTGTTTATTGATTGAGGGCTTGCTTGGAAAGCGGTGTTAGGTGTTGTAACGGCTCCGTTGGGAGTTTGGTGCGAAATTGATAATTCCTAGTCTGAATCCTCGATTTTCTATTCTCTCACAGATGGTGATGATAGCTCCACAGACTAGGATAAAGCTTTAGTAGCACCAAGAAATCCATTCACAAGGTCTCAAGCTAAGGAGAAGCAAGACAAGGTTGTTGGGCTTCAATGGGAGATCAAGAAGGCGCTAATGGTGGAAGAAGAGCTCAAGAATTATGGAGAGGACTTAGCTAAGTGCTACACTCATTTCATGGTCCAAGTCCAAGTCCAAGAGGAGGTAGATTGGGGTCCAAGCACCAGCCAAGGAGGGTCTAAATTAGGCACCTAAATCAACCAACAAAGGAGCTAACTTGGCGCCCAAGTCAGCTCAAGGAGGGGCGGCCAAGACATAGGAGAAGGAGTCAAAGTTCCTTATTTTGTTTTCTAGTTTGTTAGGACATATTTGATGCTTTCCTAGGTAGTTAAGGCTTTGTTTTTATTTTCCTAAGATTATTGGAATTACTTTCCAAGATTGACTTAGTTTTTATTTGCTAGAGTTTTACCTTTTCCTATGACAGTTGGACTTGTTGTCCAAAGTAGTTTAGGACTTTATTTCCTTAATTTTTAGGTAGAATTTCGTGACCCCCTCCCTATATAAAGGGGTGTCTTCTTTGCTTTTAGACATAGACTATTATCAATAAAAATTGTGAGATTTTTCTTGCACTCTTGTGTGTGGCTACTCTTGGATTTATTCTTCAACCTTCAAGACTCAACTTAAGGTGGTAAGATTAAACTGTTTCGAAATCTTAGATCACTTCTAGGTATTCAAGAAAGGTGATAAAATTAGGCTTATTGTTGTTCTTGTTATTCTAAAGGGTCGGGTTTCACAATCTATCTCTTGTTTTTAATTCTCTACCAAAGGCGATTAGTTCTTTGTTAGCTAATTATTGTTGTTAGGATTCAACTTCAAGAATAGACTTCTTGAATTCAAGAAACTCTTTCTTGAATTCAATCTATCTTTAATTTTCCGTTGTTTTTTTTATTTCTTTATTTTTTTTAGCTTCCGCACGTTTCTTGATTTTCTTTAGTAATTCTTGGACCCCTATCATGTTGTTATCAAGTGGTATCAGAGCATAGGCTAATCAAGATTTCAATCTTGATAATCTTGGGAGGTTCTTGAGCAAAACAAAACAAAAAAAAAACACAAAAAAAACAAAAAAAAAAACGAAAAGCAGCCCAAAAAAAAAAGTGTTATTGCTCATTATTATTTTTAGAATTCAATTATTAGTTGGTTTCCAAGTCAAGAAAGGAAACAAGAAGAGGGGATCCTTGTTCTTGAAGATTAAGGAAACTCCTTCCCTTATTCTTGTGGGTTTAAGGTTTCCTAAAATTCGTTCCTTTTTCATTTCTACTAACCAATTTCTATTCTTCCTAGGTTTGGTCATTCACTTTTCTTTCTTTTTCTAACTCCATATTCTTATCACTAAGGGTTGTGACTAATAAGGTTTATTAATAAATCTAAATATTAACGACCAAGAGTTGCATTGAGTGGAAAAAGGCAAGAGAGGTGAGAACATCAGAGGGAAAAAGCCAAATTGATAGATATATATTGCTTTGTTCAGGATGTCTCATACAGGTAGTGATGATGAACAAAGGGTTCTTCAAAAAGCCGAAATCAAAGGAAGGAATGATTTCACCTTGCAAGCTATGCACCAACAATTTGAAAGGTGGAATTTGCAATTCCAAGAGATGAGGGACATCATTGCTGAGCAAAATATTACAATAGCTGAACTTAGGAAGGGAAATAATGCTAGACCCCAAGCTAGGAGAAATATACCCCCTGCTCACATTGTAAATCAAGAAAACCCTATCGATGATATTAATGATGATATTGATTTTGATAGGTTAGGAAGAGATAGGAGGGGACAAAGAGGAAGACTAGAAGATGATAATATGAGTAGTAAAAAGATGAAAGAATCAATAGGGAAACATGGGGACGGATCAAAACGAGAGACTGAAAGGAAAGACAAAGAGGGAAAATATGAAGTGAGGTGTGAGGAGAGAGAGGGCAGCAAAGAGAGAAAGGAAAAGGTAGGGAAGAGTGAAAAAAAAAAGAAAGCATTGGTGAGAGGAAAGAGGCTAAGATTAAAAAAAAGTGAGCCTTGCAAAAGCCAAAGAGTGTTTAATTGCAAAAAAAGAAGGGCTGCCTATTATCTTGCTCACTTATAAGGAAGTTCTTCTTAATAATGATTCACTAACATCCTCTTTGTCTAGTGTTATTTCTAATCTTTTGCAGGATTTTGAAGATATTTTTCCTGAGGACCTTCCTAAAGGTTTACCACCTTTTAGAAGAATAGAGCATCAAATTGATTTAATGCCGGGATCACAAATTCCTAATAGGCCTGCTAATAGGAGCAATCCCCAAGAAACAAAAGAATTGCAAAGACAAGTAGAGGAGCTGCTTGATAAGAGATTTGTAAGAGAAAGCATGAGTCCATGTTCTGTGCCCGTGCTTTTGGTTCCAAAGAAGGATGGCACTTGGAGGATGTGCGTGGACTGCCGCACCATTAATAAAATAACGATAAAGTATCGCCATCCTATTCCCCGTTTAGATGATATACTTGACCAATTGCCTGGTTCTCAAATATTCTCTAAAATTGATTTGAAGAGTGGATATCACCAAATTAGAATGAATCCTGGAGATGAGTGGAAAACTGCCTTTAAAACTAAATATGGATTGTATGAATGGTTAGTGATGCCGTTTGGGTTAACCAAAGCACCTAGTACATTCTTGAGGTTAATGAACCATATCTTTAAGGATTTTCATGGAAAATTTATAGTCGTTTATTTTGATGATATTATGATCTTTTCTAAATCATTTGAAGAGCATGTCGAATATTTGAAACAAGTTTGTAATGTGCTTAGGGAGCAACAATTATATGCAAGTTTATCCAAGTGCACTTTTTGTGTAGATAAGGTAGTTTTCTTGGGTTTTGTTGTGAGTTCTAGAGGTAGATGAAGATAAAATCAATGCGATTAAATATAGGCCTACACCTAAGAGCATTACTGAAGTTAGAAGTTTTCATGGACTTGCTAGCTTTTTATAGGAAATTTGTTAGAGATTTTAGTTCAATTGCTGCACCTTTAACTGAAGTCATTAAGAAGGATAAGGTCTTTAATTGGGGAAAAGAACAAGAGCATGCATTTAATATTTTAAAGGATAAATTATATTCTGCTCCTTTGTTACAATTACCTGATTTTAATAAGTCATTTGAAATTGAATGTGATGCATCTGGTAGAGGTATTGGGGCTGTTTTAATGCAAGATTCTAAACCAATCGCTTATTTTAGTGAGAAGTTGAATGGGGCTGCATTGAATTATTCTACTTATGATAAAGAATTATATGCCTCGGTAAGGGCTCTTGCTACACGGCAGCATTATTTGTTGCCAAAAGAGTTTGTGATAAAAACTGACCATGAGTCTTTAAGATACTTGAAAAGCCAAGGTAAATTGAGTAGAAGACATTCCAAATAGGTTGAATTCATTGAGACATTTCCTTATGTGATTAGCTACAAGCAAGGTAAAGACAATATAGTTGCTGATGAGCTTTCAAGAAGGTACGCTCTTGTTTCTATTCTTATTTCTAAATTGATGGGATTTGATCATATTAAGGATTTATATGTTGATGATTCTGATTTTGATGTAGCATTTTCGGCATGTTAAATGGGCCTTTTGAGAAGTATAATCTGAAAGATGGGTTTCTTTTTAAAGAGAATAAGCTTTGTGTCCCTAATTGTTCTTTGCGAGAAGTTTTTTTGAGGGAAGCACATTGTGGGGGGCTTATGGGACACTTTGGTGTGCCTAAAACACTTGACATCCTTGCTGAAAATTTCTTTTGGCCTAATATGAGAAAAGATGTAGAAAGATTTTGTGCTCAATGTCTTGAATGCAAACAAGCTAAATCTAAAGTGTTGCCACATGGTTTATACACGCCATTACCTGTGCCTATTTCACCTTGGATTGATATTTCT